>NC_090066.1:16259441-16489441 GCF_038355195.1 Osmerus mordax
CGTGGTCTCTTGCTTCAGAACTAACCATAAACATTTTGAGATAGCTTGTTTCCAATTGCGAGAACACTATTCCTTAAGTCAGATGCCTTTTCCGTAACGACATGTATTCACTTCTTGCTAATTTAACCACACACACTTTGAGACAGACTGTTTCCTACAACATGGGAACTACTTTTCCAATCAAGCATCTTTGACAGCTCGACTTGATTTATCAAGTTCAGATCAACACTTTGAGATGGCTTTTTTCCAAAAACGAGACCAACTTCTGGCTTTTAAAGCTCTTCAACAGCAATCAAGATCCATCATGCTGATGACAACCACGAAGGGACTCGAACCCTTAATCTTCTGATCCGAAGTCAGACGCCTTATCCATTAGGCCACGTGGTCTCTTGCTTAAGAATTAACCACAAACATTTTGACATAGCTTGTTTCCAATTACAAGAACACCATTCCTTAATTAGGCATTTTCAACAGCTTGAGAGGAGTCAAGATGGATCTAGTTCAGAGAAAGGAACACAATTCTGTGGACAACCAGGAAGCGACTCTCAATCTTCTCACCATAAGCCGGACGCCTTATCCGCAACGACATGTATTCACTTCTTGCTAATTTAACCACACACACTTTGAGACAGACTGTTTTCTACAACATGGGAACAAATTTTCCAATCAAGCATCTTCGACAGCTCGACTGGAGTCGCGATCCATCAAGTTCAGATCAACACTTTGAGATGGCTTGTTTCCAGAAACGAGAACAACTTATGGCTTTTAAAGCTCTTTAACAGCAAGCAAGATCCATCATGCTGATGACAACCACGAAGGGACTCGAACCCTTAATCTTCTGATCCGAAGTCAGACGCCTTATCCATTAGGCCACGTGGTCTCTTGCTTCAGAACTAACCATAAACATTTTGAGATAGCTTGTTTCCAATTGCGAGAACACTATTCCTTAAGTCAGATGCCTTTTCCGTAACGACATGTATTCACTTCTTGCTAATTTAACCACACACACTTTGAGACAGACTGTTTCCTACAACATGGGAACAACTTTATCCATCAAGCATCTTCGACAGCTCGACTGGAGTCGCGATCCATCAAGTTCAGATCAACACTTTGAGATGGCTTGTTTTCAAAAACGAGAACAACTTATGGCTTGTAAAGCTCTTCAACAGCAATCAAGATCCATCATGCTGATGACAACCACAAAGGGACTCGAACCCTTAATCTTCTGATCCGAAGTCAGACGCCTTATCCATTAGGCCACGTGGTCTCTTGCTTCAGAACTAACCATAAACATTTTGAGATAGCTTGTTTCCAATTGCGAGAACACTATTCCTTAAGTCAGATGCCTTTTCCGTAACGACATGTATTCACTTCTTGCTAATTTAACCACACACACTTTGAGACAGACTGTTTCCTACAACATGGGAACTACTTTTCCAATCAAGCATCTTTGACAGCTCGACTTGATTTATCAAGTTCAGATCAACACTTTGAGATGGCTTGTTTCCAAAAACGAGACCAACTTCTGGCTTTTAAAGCTCTTCAACAGCAATCAAGATCCATCATGCTGATGACAACCACGAAGGGACTCGAACCCTTAATCTTCTGATCCGAAGTCAGACGCCTTATCCATTAGGCCACGTGGTCTCTTGCTTAAGAATTAACCACAAACATTTTGACATAGCTTGTTTCCAATTACAAGAACACCATTCCTTAATTAGGCATCTTCAACAGCTTGAGAGGAGTCAAGATGGATCTAGTTCAGAGAAAGGAACACAATTCTGTGGACAACCAGGAAGCGACTCTCAATCTTCTCACCATAAGCCGGACGCCTTATCCGCAACGACATGTATTCACTTCTTGCTAATTTAACCACACACACTTTGAGACAGACTGTTTCCTACAACATGGGAACAACTTTTCCAATCAAGCATCTTTGACAGCTCGACTTGATTTATCAAGTTCAGATCAACACTTTGAGATGGCTTGTTTCCAAAAACGAGAACAACTTCTGGCTTTTAAAGCTCTTCAACAGCAATCAAGATCCATCATGCTGATGACAACCACGAAGGGACTCGAACCCTTAATCTTCTGATCCGAAGTCAGACGCCTTATCCATTAGGCCACGTGGTCTCTTGCTTCAGAACTAACCATAAACATTTTGAGATAGCTTGTTTCCAATTGCGAGAACACTATTCCTTAAGTCAGATGCCTTTTCCGTAACGACATGTATTCACTTCTTGCTAATTTAACCACACACACTTTGAGACAGACTGTTTTCTACAACATGGGAACAAATTTTCCAATCAAGCATCTTCGACAGCTCGACTGGAGTCGCGATCCATCAAGTTCAGATCAACACTTTGAGATGGCTTGTTTCCAGAAACGAGAACAACTTATGGCTTTTAAAGCTCTTTAACAGCAATCAAGATCCATCATGCTGATGACAACCACGAAGGGACTCGAACCCTTAATCTTCTGATCCGAAGTCAGACGCCTTATCCATTAGGCCACGTGGTCTCTTGCTTCAGAACTAACCATAAACATTTTGAGATAGCTTGTTTCCAATTGCGAGAACACTATTCCTTAAGTCAGATGCCTTTTCCGTAACGACATGTATTCACTTCTTGCTAATTTAACCACACACACTTTGAGACAGACTGTTTCCTACAACATGGGAACAACTTTATCCATCAAGCATCTTCGACAGCTCGACTGGAGTCGCGATCCATCAAGTTCAGATCAACACTTTGAGATGGCTTGATTCCAAAAACGAGAACAACTTATGGCTTTTAAAGCTCTTCAACAGCAATGAAAATCCATCATGCTGATGACAGCCACAAAGGGACTTGAACCCTTAATCTTCTGATTTGAAGTCAGACGCCTTATCCATTAGGCCACGTGGTCTCTTGCTTAAGAATTAACCACAAACATTTTGAGATAGCTTGTTTCCAATTACAAAGACACCATTCCTTAATTAGGCATCTTCAACAGCTTGAGAGGAGTCAAGATGGATCTAGTTCAGAGAAAGGAACACAATTCTGTGGACAACCAGGAAGCGACTCTCAATCTTCTCACCATAAGCCAGACGCCTTATCCGTAACGACATGTATTCACTTCTTGCTAATTTAACCACACACACTTTGAGACAGACTGTTTCCTACAACATGGGAACAACTTTTTCCATCAAGCATCTTCGACAGCTCGACTGGAGTCGCGATCCATCAAGTTCAGATCAACACTTTGAGATGGCTTGTTTTCAAAAACGAGAACAACTTATGGCTTGTAAAGCTCTTCAACAGCAATCAAGATCCATCATGCTGATGACAACCACAAAGGGACTCGAACCCTTAATCTTCTGATCCGAAGTCAGACGCCTTATCCATTAGGCCACGTGGTCTCTTGCTTCAGAACTAACCATAAACATTTTGAGATAGCTTGTTTCCAATTGCGAGAACACTATTCCTTAAGTCAGATGCCTTTTCCGTAACGACATGTATTCACTTCTTGCTAATTTAACCACACACACTTTGAGACAGACTGTTTCCTACAACATGGGAACAACTTTATCCATCAAGCATCTTCGACAGCTCGACTGGAGTCGCGATCCATCAAGTTCAGATCAACACTTTGAGATGGCTTGATTCCAAAAACGAGAACAACTTATGGCTTTTAAAGCTCTTCAACAGCAATGAAGATCCATCATGCTGATGACAGCCACAAAGGGACTCGAACCCTTAATCTTCTGATCCGAAGTCAGATGCCCTATCGATTACGCCAAGTGGTCTCTTGCTTACGAATTAACCACAAACATTTTGAGATAGCTTGTTTCCAATTACAAGAACACCATTCCTTAATTAGGCATCTTCAACAGCTTGAGAGGAGTCAAGATGGATCTAGTTCAGAGAAAAGAACACAATTCTGTGGACAACCAGGAAGCGATTCTCAATCGTCTCAGCATAAGTCAGACGCCTAATTCGTAACGACATGTATTCACTTCTTGCTGATTTAACCACACACACTTTGGGACAGACTGTTTCCTACAACATGTGAACAACTTTTTCCATCAAGCATCTTCGACAGCTCGACTGGAGTCGCAATCCATCAAGTTCAGTTCAACACTTTGAGATGGCTTGATTCCAGAAACGAGAACAACCTATGGCTTTTAAAGCTCTTCAACAGCAATAAAGGTCCATCATGCTGATGACAACCACGAACTGACTCGAACACTTAATCTTCTGATCCAAAGTCAGATGCCTTATCGATTACGCCACGTGGTCTCTTGCTTCAGAAGTAACCACAAAATTTTTTAGATAGATTGTTTCCAATTACGAGAACACTATTCCTTAAGGCAGACGCCTTATCCGTAACAACATGTATTCACTTCTTGCTGATCTAACCACACACACTTTGAGACAGACTGTTTCCTACAACATGTGAACAACTTTTTCCATCAAGCATCTTCGACAGCTCGACTGGAGTCGCGATCCATCAAGTTCAGGTCAACACTTTGAGATGGCTTGTTTCCAAAAACGAGAACAATTTATGGCTTTTAAAGCTCTTCAACAGCGATCAAGATCCATCATGCTGATGACAACCACGAAGGGACTCGAACCCTTAATCTTCTGATCCGAAGTCAGATGCCCTATCGATTACGCCAAGTGGTCTGTTGCTTACGAATTAACCACAAACATTTTGAGATAGCTTGTTTCCAATTACAAGAACACCATTCCTTAATTAGGCATCTTCAACAGCTTGAGAGGAATCAAGATGGACCCAGTTCAGAGAAAGGAACACAATTCTGTGGACAACGAGGAAGCGACTCTCAATCTTCTCACCATAAGTCAGACGCCTTATCCGTAACGACATGTATTCACTTCTTGCTAATTTAACCACACACACTTTGAGACAGACTGTTTCCTACAACATGGGAACAACTTTTTCCAATCAAGCATCTTTGACAGCTCGACTTGATTTATCAAGTTCAGATCAACACTTTGAGATGGCTTTTTTCCAAAAACGAGACCAACTTCTGGCTTTTAAAGCTCTTCAACAGCAATCAAGATCCATCATGCTGATGACAACCACGAAGGGACTCGAACCCTTAATCTTCTGATCCGAAGTCAGACGCCTTATCCATTAGGCCACGTGGTCTCTTGCTTAAGAATTAACCACAAACATTTTGAGATAGCTTGTTTCCAATTACAAGAACACCATTCCTTAATTAGGCATCTTCAACAGCTTGAGAGGAATCAAGATGGACCCAGTTCAGAGAAAGGAACACAATTCTGTGGACAACGAGGAAGCGACTCTCAATCTTCTCACCATAAGTCAGACGCCTTATCCGTAACGACATGTATTCACTTCTTGCTAATTTAACCACACACACTTTGAGACAGACTGTTTCCTACAACATGGGAACAACTTTTTCCAATCAAGCATCTTTGACAGCTCGACTTGATTTATCAAGTTCAGATCAACACTTTGAGATGGCTTTTTTCCAAAAACGAGACCAACTTCTGGCTTTTAAAGCTCTTCAACAGCAATCAAGATCCATCATGCTGATGACAACCACGAAGGGACTCGAACCCTTAATCTTCTGATCCGAAGTCAGACGCCTTATCCATTAGGCCACGTGGTCTCTTGCTTAAGAATTAACCACAAACATTTTGAGATAGCTTGTTTCCAATTACAAGAACACCATTCCTTAATTAGGCATCTTCAACAGCTTGAGAGGAATCAAGACGGACCCAGTTCAGAGAAAGGAACACAATTCTGTGGACAACGAGGAAGCGACTCTTAATCTTCTCACCATAAGTCAGACGCCTTATCCGTAACGACATGTATTCACTTCTTGCTAATTTAACCACACACACTTTGAGACAGACTGTTTTCTACAACATGGGAACAAATTTTCCAATCAAGCATCTTCGACAGCTCGACTGGAGTCGCGATCCATCAAGTTCAGATCAACACTTTGAGATGGCTTGTTTCCAAAAACGAGAACAACTTATGCCTTTTAAAGCTCTTCAACAGCAATCAAGATCCATCATGCTGATGACAACCACGAACTGACTCGAACCCTTAATCTTCTGATCCGAAGTCAGACGCCTTATCCATTAGGCCACGTGGTCTCTTGCTTCAGAACAAACAATAAACATTTTGAGATAGCTTGTTTCCAATTGCGAGAACACTATTCCTTAAGTCAGATGCCTT
Source organism: Osmerus mordax (assembly GCF_038355195.1). Classification (NCBI taxonomy): domain Eukaryota; kingdom Metazoa; phylum Chordata; class Actinopteri; order Osmeriformes; family Osmeridae; genus Osmerus; species Osmerus mordax. Next base: position 16,265,658 of record NC_090066.1, read on the forward strand.
TTCCGTAACGACATGTATTCACTTCTTGCTAATTTAACCACACACACTTTGAGACAGACTGTTTCCTACAACATGGGAACAACTTTATCCATCAAGCATCTTCGACAGCTCGACTGGAGTCGCGATCCATCAAGTTCAGATCAACACTTTGAGATGGCTTGATTCCAAAAACAAGAACAACTTATGGCTTTTAAAGCTCTTCAACAGCAATGAAAATCCATCATGCTGATGACAGCCACAAAGGGACTTGAACCCTTAATCTTCTGATTTGAAGTCAGACGCCTTATCCATTAGGCCACGTGGTCTCTTGCTTAAGAATTAACCACAAACATTTTGAGATAGCTTGTTTCCAATTACAAAGACACCATTCCTTAATTAGGCATCTTCAACAGCTTGAGAGGAGTCAAGATGGATCTAGTTCAGAGAAAGGAACACAATTCTGTGGACAACCAGGAAGCGACTCTCAATCTTCTCACCATAAGTCAGACGCCTTATCCGTAACGACATGTATTCACTTCTTGCTAATTTAACCACACACACTTTGAGACAGACTGTTTCCTACAACATGGGAACAACTTTTTCCATCAAGCATCTTCGACAGCTCGACTGGAGTCGCGATCCATCAAGTTCAGATCAACACTTTGAGATGGCTTGTTTTCAAAAACGAGAACAACTTATGGCTTTTAAAGCTCTTCAACAGCAATCAAGATCCATCATGCCGATGACAACCACAAAGGGACTCGAACCCTTAATCTTCTGATCCGAAGTCAGACGCCTTATCCATTAGGCCACTTGGTCTCTTGCTTCAGAACTAACCATAAACATTTTGAGATAGCTTGTTTCCAATTACGAGAACACTATTCCTTAAGTCAGATGCCTTTTCCGTAACAACATGTATTCACTTCTTGCTAATATAACCACACACACTTTGAGAAAGACTGTTTCCTACAACATGGGAACAACTTTATCCATCAAGCATCTTCGACAGCTCAACTGGAGTTGCGATCCATCAAGTTCAGATCAACACTTTGAGATGGCTTGATTCCAAAAACGAGAACAACTTATGGCTTTTAAAGCTCTTCAACAGCAATGAAGATCCATCATGCTGATGACAGCCACAAAGGGACTTGAACCCTTAATCTTCTGAATTGAAGTCAGACGCCTTATCCATTAGGCCTCGTGGTCTCTTGCTTAAGAATTAACCACAAACATTTTGAGATAGCTTGTTTCCAATTACAAAAACACCATTCCTTAATTAGGCATCTTCAACAGCTTGAGAGGAGTCAAGATGGATCTAGTTCAGAGAAAGGAACACAATTCTGTGGACAACCAGGAAGCGACTCTCAATCTTCTCACCATAAGCCAGACGCCTTATCCGTAACGACATGTATTCACTTCTTGCTAATTTAACCACACACACTTTGAGACAGACTGTTTCCTACAACATGGGAACAACTTTTTCCATCAAGCATCTTCGACAGCTCGACTGGAGTCGCGATCCATCAAGTTCAGATCAACACTTTGAGATGGCTTGTTTCCAAAAACGAGAACAACTTATGGCTTTTAAAGCTGTTCAACAGCAATCAAGATCCATCATGCTGATGACAACCACGAAGGGACTCGAACCCTTAATCTTCTGATCCGAAGTCAGACGCCTTATCCATTAGGCCACGTGGTCTCTTGCTTCAGAAACAACCATAAACATTTTGAGATAGCTTGTTTCCAATTGCGAGAACACTATTCCTTAAGTCAGATGCCTTTTCCGTAACGACATGTATTCACTTCTTGCTAATTTAACCACACACACTTTGAGACAGACTGTTTCCTACAACATGGGAACAACTTTATCCATCAAGCATCTTCGACAGCTCGACTGGAGTCGCGATCCATCAAGTTCAGATCAACACTTTGAGATGGCTTGATTCCAAAAACGAGAACAACTTATGGCTTTTAAAGCTCTTCAACAGCAATGAAAATCCATCATGCTGATGACAGCCACAAAGGGACTTGAACCCTTAATCTTCTGATCCTAAGTCAGACACCTTATCCATTAGGCCACGTGGTCTCTTGCTTCAGAAGTAACCACAAACATTTTAAAATAGCTTGTTTCCAATTACAAGAACACCATTCCTTAATTAGGCATCTTCAACAGCTTGAGAGGAATCAAGACGGACCCAGTTCAGAGAAAGGAACACAATTCTGTGGACAACGAGGAAGCGACTCTCAATCTTCTCACCATAAATCAGACGCCTTATCCGTAACGACATGTATTCACTTCTTGCTAATTTAACCACACACACTTAGAGACAGACTGTTTCCTACAACACGTGAACAACTTTTTCCATCAAGCATCTTCGACAGCTCGACTGGAGTCGCGATCCATCAAGTTCAGATCAACACTTTGAGATGGCTTGTTTCCAAAAAAGAGAACAACTTATGGCTTTTAAAGCTCTTCAACAGCAATCAAGATCCATCATGCTGATGACAACCACGAAAGGACTCGAACCCTTAATCTTCTGATCCGAAGTCAGACGCCTTATCCATTAGGCCACTTGGTCTATTGCTTCCGAACTAACCACAAACATTTTGAGATAGCTTGTTTCCAATTACGAGAACACTATTCCTTAAGTCAGACGCCTTATCCGTAACGACATGTATTCACTTCTTGCTAATCTAACCACACACACTTTGAGACAGACTGTTTCCTACAACATGGGAACAACTTTTTCCATCAAGCATCTTCGACAGCTCGACTGGAGTCGCGATCCATCAAGTTCAGATCAACACTTTGAGATGGCTTGATTTCAAAAACGAGAACAACGTATGGCTGTTAAAGCTGTTCAACAGCAATCAAGATCCATCATGCTGATGACAACCACAAAGGACCTCGAACCCTTAATCTTCTGATCCGAAGTCAGACGCCTTATCCATTAGGCCACGTGGTCTCTTGCTTAAAAATTAACCACAAACATTTTGAGATAGCTTGTTTCCAATTACGAGAACACCATTCCTTAAGTCAGACGCCTTATCCGTAACGACATGTATTCACTTCTTGCTAATTTAACCACACACACTTTGAGACAGACTGTTTCCTACAACATGGGAACAACTTTTTCCATCAAGCATCTTCGACAGCTCGACTGGAGTCGCGATCCATCAAGTTCAGATCAACACTTTGAGATGGCTTGTTTTCAAAAACGAGAACAACTTATGGCTTTTAAAGCTCTTCAACAGCAATCAAGATCCATCATGCTGATGACAACCACAAAGGGACTCGAACCCTTAATCTTCTGATCCTAAGTCAGACGCCTTATCCATTAGGCCACGTGGTCTCTTGCTTAAAAATTAACCACAAACATTTTGAGATAGCTTGTTTCCAATTACGAGAACACCATTCCTTAAGTCAGACGCCTTATCCGTAACGACATGTATTCACTTCTTGCTAATTTAACCACACACACTTTGAGACAGACTTGTTTCCTACAACATGTGAACAACTTTTTCTATAAAGCATCTTCGACAGCTCAACTGGAGTCGCGATCCATCAAGTTCAGATAAACACTTTGAGATGGCTTGTTTCCAAAAATGAGAACAATTTATGGCTTTTAAAGCTCTTCAACAGCAATCAAGAACCATCATGCTGATGACAACCACGAAGGGACTCGAACCCTTAATCTTCTGATCCGAAGTCAGACGCCTTATCCATTAGGCCACGTGGTCTCTTGCTTCAGAAGTAACCACAAACATTTTAAAATAGCTTGTTTCCAATTACAAGAACACCATTCCTTAATTAGGCATCTTACATTTCATTTACATTTACATTTATTCATTTAGCAGACGCTTTTATCCAAAGCGACTTCCAAGAGAGAGCTTTACAAAGTGCATAGGTCACTGATCATAACAACAAGATAGCCAAAAAACATCGCGAGTAGCCAAAACATGAAGCACACATTGTGAACAACCAAAGTAAGTGCCAAAGGGAAGAACCATAAGAGCATGTAGTTAAACAAGTCACAACCAAACAACATGAACAGCTATAAGTGCAAGTGTACCTGTGGGAAAAAGCAAGCAACAGTAATAAAACAATATATCACAGCGAGAACCAAAAATTTAAATCAGTTACCACTAACCACAAGAGCAACAAGTCTCTAAGCAACAGTCATTGTGATCCTTGAGGAAACTAACATCGGGTCAAGCGAACCGTTCCTAAGTACCGTTGTACTCCCGGAACAAGTGCGTCTTCAACAGCTTGAGAGGAATCAAGACGGACCCAGTTCAGAGAAAGGAACACAATTCTGTGGACAACGAGGAAGCGACTCTCAATCTTCTCAGCATAAATCAGACGCCTTATCCGTAACGACATGTATTCACTTCTTGCTAATTTAACCACACACACTTTGAGACAGACTGTTTCCTACAACATGTGAACAACTTTTTCCATCAAGCATCTTCGACAGCTCGACTGGAGTCGCGATCCATCAAGTTCAGATCAACACTTTGAGATGGCTTGATTCCAAAAACGAGAACAACTTATGGCTTTTAAAGCTCTTCAACAGCAATGAAAATCCATCATGCTGATGACAGCCACAAAGGGACTTGAACCCTTAATCTTCTGATTTGAAGTCAGACGCCTTATCCATTAGGCCACGTGGTCTCTTGCTTAAGAATTAACCACAAACATTTTGAGATAGCTTGTTTCCAATTACAAAGACACCATTCCTTAATTAGGCATCTTCAACAGCTTGAGAGGAGTCAAGATGGATCTAGTTCAGAGAAAGGAACACAATTCTGTGGACAACCAGGAAGCGACTCTCAATCTTCTCACCATAAGCCAGACGCCTTATCCGTAACGACATGTATTCACTTCTTGCTAATTTAACCACACACACTTTGAGACAGACTGTTTCCTACAACATGGGAACAACTTTTTCCATCAAGCATCTTCGACAGCTCGACTGGAGTCGCGATCCATCAAGTTCAGATCAACACTTTGAGATGGCTTGTTTTCAAAAACGAGAACAACTTATGGCTTTTAAAGCTCTTCAACAGCAATCAAGATCCATCATGCCGATGACAACCACAAAGGGACTCGAACCCTTAATCTTCTGATCCGAAGTCAGACGCCTTATCCATTAGGCCACGTGGTCTCTTGCTTCAGAACTAACCATAAACATTTTGAGATAGCTTGTTTCCAATTACGAGAACACTATTCCTTAAGTCAGATGCCTTTTCCGTAACAACATGTATTCACTTCTTGCTAATATAACCACACACACTTTGAGAAAGACTGTTTCCTACAACATGGGAACAACTTTATCCATCAAGCATCTTCGACAGCTCAACTGGAGTTGCGATCCATCAAGTTCAGATCAACACTTTGAGATGGCTTGATTCCAAAAACGAGAACAACTTATGGCTTTTAAAGCTCTTCAACAGCAATGAAGATCCATCATGCTGATGACAGCCACAAAGGGACTTGAACCCTTAATCTTCTGATTTGAAGTCAGACGCCTTATCCATTAGGCCACGTGGTCTCTTGCTTAAGACTTAACCACAAACATTTTGAGATAGCTTGTTTCCAATTACAAAGACACCATTCCTTAATTAGGCATCTTCAACAGCTTGAGAGGAGTCAAGATGGATCTAGTTCAGAGAAAGGAACACAATTCTGTAGACAACCAGGAAGCGACTCTCAATCTTCTCACCATAAGCCAGACGCCTTATCCGTAACGACATGTATTCACTTCTTGCTAATTTAACCACACACACTTTGAGACAGACTGTTTCCTACAACATGGGAACAACTTTTTCCATCAAGCATCTTCAACAGCTCGACTGGAGTCGCGATCCATCAAGTTCAGATCAACACTTTGAGATGGCTTGTTTCCAAAAACGAGAACAACTTATGGCTTTTAAAGCTCTTCAACAGCAATCAAGATCCATCATGCTGATGACAACCACGAAGGGACTCGAACCCTTAATCTTCTGATCCGAAGTCAGACGCCTTATCCATTAGGCCACGTGGTCTCTTGCTTCAGAAATAACCATAAACATTTTGAGATAGCTTGTTTCCAATTGCGAGAACACTATTCCTTAATTAGGCATCTTCAACAGCTTGAGAGGAGTCAAGATGGATCTAGTTCAGAGAAAGGAACACAATTCTGTGGACAACCAGGAAGCGACTCTCAATCTTCTCACCATAAGTCAGACGCCTTATCCGTAACGACATGTATTCACTTCTTGCTAATTTAACCACACACACTTTGAGACAGACTGTTTCCTACAACATGGGAACAACTTTTTCCATCAAGCATCTTCGACAGCTCGACTGGAGTCGCGATCCATCAAGTTCAGATCAACACTTTGAGATGGCTTGTTTTCAAAAACGAGAACAACTTATGGCTTTTAAAGCTCTTCAACAGCAATCAAGATCCATCATGCCGATGACAACCACAAAGGGACTCGAACCCTTAATCTTCTGATCCGAAGTCAGACGCCTTATCCATTAGGCCACTTGGTCTCTTGCTTCAGAACTAACCATAAACATTTTGAGATAGCTTGTTTCCAATTACGAGAACACTATTCCTTAAGTCAGATGCCTTTTCCGTAACAACATGTATTCACTTCTTGCTAATATAACCACACACACTTTGAGAAAGACTGTTTCCTACAACATGGGAACAACTTTATCCATCAAGCATCTTCGACAGCTCAACTGGAGTTGCGATCCATCAAGTTCAGATCAACACTTTGAGATGGCTTGATTCCAAAAACGAGAACAACTTATGGCTTTTAAAGCTCTTCAACAGCAATGAAGATCCATCATGCTGATGACAGCCACAAAGGGACTTGAACCCTTAATCTTCTGAATTGAAGTCAGACGCCTTATCCATTAGGCCTCGTGGTCTCTTGCTTAAGAATTAACCACAAACATTTTGAGATAGCTTGTTTCCAATTACAAAAACACCATTCCTTAATTAGGCATCTTCAACAGCTTGAGAGGAGTCAAGATGGATCTAGTTCAGAGAAAGGAACACAATTCTGTGGACAACCAGGAAGCGACTCTCAATCTTCTCACCATAAGCCAGACGCCTTATCCGTAACGACATGTATTCACTTCTTGCTAATTTAACCACACACACTTTGAGACAGACTGTTTCCTACAACATGGGAACAACTTTTTCCATCAAGCATCTTCGACAGCTCGACTGGAGTCGCGATCCATCAAGTTCAGATCAACACTTTGAGATGGCTTGTTTCCAAAAACGAGAACAACTTATGGCTTTTAAAGCTGTTCAACAGCAATCAAGATCCATCATGCTGATGACAACCACGAAGGGACTCGAACCCTTAATCTTCTGATCCGAAGTCAGACGCCTTATCCATTAGGCCACGTGGTCTCTTGCTTCAGAAACAACCATAAACATTTTGAGATAGCTTGTTTCCAATTGCGAGAACACTATTCCTTAAGTCAGATGCCTTTTCCGTAACGACATGTATTCACTTCTTGCTAATTTAACCACACACACTTTGAGACAGACTGTTTCCTACAACATGGGAACAACTTTATCCATCAAGCATCTTCGACAGCTCGACTGGAGTCGCGATCCATCAAGTTCAGATCAACACTTTGAGATGGCTTGATTCCAAAAACGAGAACAACTTATGGCTTTTAAAGCTCTTCAACAGCAATGAAAATCCATCATGCTGATGACAGCCACAAAGGGACTTGAACCCTTAATCTTCTGATCCTAAGTCAGACACCTTATCCATTAGGCCACGTGGTCTCTTGCTTCAGAAGTAACCACAAACATTTTAAAATAGCTTGTTTCCAATTACAAGAACACCATTCCTTAATTAGGCATCTTCAACAGCTTGAGAGGAATCAAGACGGACCCAGTTCAGAGAAAGGAACACAATTCTGTGGACAACGAGGCAGCGACTCTCAATCTTCTCACCATAAGCCAGACGCCTTATCCGTAACGACATGTATTCACTTCTTGCTCATTTAACCACACACACTTTGAGACAGACTGTGTCCTACAACATGTGAACAACTTTTTCCATCAAGCATCTTCGACAGCTCGCCTGGAGTCGCGATCCATCAAGTTCAGATCAACACTTTGAGATGGCTTTTTTCCAAAAACGAGACCAACTTCTGGCTTTTAAAGCTCTTCAACAGCAATCAAGATCCATCATGCTGATGACAACCACGAAGGGACTCGAACCCTTAATCTTCTGATCCGAAGTCAGACGCCTTATCCATTAGGCCACGTGGTCTCTTGCTTGAGAATTAACCACAAACATTTTGAGATAGCTTGTTTCCAATTACAAGAACACCATTCCTTAATTAGGCATCTTCAACAGCTTGAGAGGAATCAAGACGGACCCAGTTCAGAGAAAGGAACACAATTCTGTGGACAACGAGGCAGCGACTCTCAATCTTCTCACCATAAGCCAGACGCCTTATCCGTAACGACATGTATTCACTTCTTGCTAATTTAACCACACACACTTTGAGACAGACTGTTTCCTACAACATGGGAACAACTTTTTCCATCAAGCATCTTCGACAGCTCGACTGGAGTCGCGATCCATCAAGTTCAGATCAACACTTTGAGATGGCTTGTTTCCAAAAAAGAGAACAACTTATGGCTTTTAAAGCTCTTCAACAGCAATCAAGATCCATCATGCTGATGACAACCACGAAAGGACTCGAACCCTTAATCTTCTGATCCGAAGTCAGACGCCTTATCCATTAGGCCACTTGGTCTATTGCTTCCGAACTAACCACAAACATTTTGAGATAGCTTGTTTCCAATTACGAGAACACTATTCCTTAAGTCAGACGCCTTATCCGTAACGACATGTATTCACTTCTTGCTAATCTAACCACACACACTTTGAGACAGACTGTTTCCTACAACATGGGAACAACTTTTTCCATCAAGCATCTTCGACAGCTCGACTGGAGTCGCGATCCATCAAGTTCAGTTCAACACTTTGAGATGGCTTGATTTCAAAAACGAGAACAACGTATGGCTGTTAAAGCTGTTCAACAGCAATCAAGATCCATCATGCTGATGACAACCACAAAGGACCTCGAACCCTTAATCTTCTGATCCGAAGTCAGACGCCTTATCCATTAGGCCACGTGGTCTCTTGCTTAAAAATTAACCACAAACATTTTGAGATAGCTTGTTTCCAATTACGAGAACACCATTCCTTAAGTCAGACGCCTTATCCGTAACGACATGTATTCACTTCTTGCTAATTTAACCACACACACTTTGAGACAGACTGTTTCCTACAACATGGGAACAACTTTTTCCATCAAGCATCTTCGACAGCTCGACTGGAGTCGCGATCCATCAAGTTCAGATCAACACTTTGAGATGGCTTGTTTTCAAAAACGAGAACAACTTATGGCTTTTAAAGCTCTTCAACAGCAATCAAGATCCATCATGCTGATGACAACCACAAAGGGACTCGAACCCTTAATCTTCTGATCCTAAGTCAGACGCCTTATCCATTAGGCCACGTGGTCTCTTGCTTAAAAATTAACCACAAACATTTTGAGATAGCTTGTTTCCAATTACGAGAACACCATTCCTTAAGTCAGACGCCTTATCCGTAACGACATGTATTCACTTCTTGCTAATTTAACCACACACACTTTGAGACAGACTTGTTTCCTACAACATGTGAACAACTTTTTCTATAAAGCATCTTCGACAGCTCAACTGGAGTCGCGATCCATCAAGTTCAGATAAACACTTTGAGATGGCTTGTTTCCAAAAATGAGAACAATTTATGGCTTTTAAAGCTCTTCAACAGCAATCAAGAACCATCATGCTGATGACAACCACGAAGGGACTCGAACCCTTAATCTTCTGATCCGAAGTCAGACGCCTTATCCATTAGGCCACGTGGTCTCTTGCTTCAGAAGTAACCACAAACATTTTAAAATAGCTTGATTCCAATTACAAGAACACCATTCCTTAATTAGGCATCTTACATTTCATTTACATTTACATTTATTCATTTAGCAGACGCTTTTATCCAAAGCGACTTCCAAGAGAGAGCTTTACAAAGTGCATAGGTCACTGATCATAACAACAAGATAGCCAAAAAACATCGCGAGTAGCCAAAACATGAAGCACACATTGTGAACAACCAAAGTAAGTGCCAAAGGGAAGAACCATAAGAGCATGTAGTTAAACAAGTCACAACCAAACAACATGAACAGCTATAAGTGCAAGTGTACCTGTGGGAAAAAGCAAGCAACAGTAATAAAACAATATATCACAGCGAGAACCAAAAATTTAAATCAGTTACCACTAACCACAAGAGCAACAAGTCTCTAAGCAAGAGTCATTGTGATCCTTGAGGAAACTAACATCGGGTCAAGCGAACCGTTCCTAAGTACCGTTGTACTCCCGGAACAAGTGCGTCTTCAACAGCTTGAGAGGAATCAAGACGGACCCAGTTCAGAGAAAGGAACACAATTCTGTGGACAACGAGGAAGCGACTCTCAATCTTCTCAGCATAAATCAGACGCCTTATCCGTAACGACATGTATTCACTTCTTGCTAATTTAACCACACACACTTTGAGACAGACTGTTTCCTACAACATGTGAACAACTTTTTCCATCAAGCATCTTCGACAGCTCGACTGGAGTCGCGATCCATCAAGTTCAGATCAACACTTTGAGATGGCTTGATTCCAAAAACGAGAACAACTTATGGCTTTTAAAGCTCTTCAACAGCAATGAAAATCCATCATGCTGATGACAGCCACAAAGGGACTTGAACCCTTAATCTTCTGATTTGAAGTCAGACGCCTTATCCATTAGGCCACGTGGTCTCTTGCTTGAGAATTAACCACAAACATTTTGAGATAGCTTGTTTCCAATTACAAGAACACCATTCCTTAATTAGGCATCTTCAACAGCTTGAGAGGAATCAAGACGGACCCAGTTCAGAGAAAGGAACACAATTCTGTGGACAACGAGGCAGCGACTCTCAATCTTCTCACCATAAGCCAGACGCCTTATCCGTAACGACATGTATTCACTTCTTGCTAATTTAACCACACACACTTTGAGACAGACTGTTTCCTACAACATGGGAACAACTTTTTCCATCAAGCATCTTCGACAGCTCGACTGGAGTCGCGATCCATCAAGTTCAGATCAACACTTTGAGATGGCTTGTTTCCAAAAAAGAGAACAACTTATGGCTTTTAAAGCTCTTCAACAGCAATCAAGATCCATCATGCTGATGACAACCACGAAAGGACTCGAACCCTTAATCTTCTGATCCGAAGTCAGACGCCTTATCCATTAGGCCACTTGGTCTATTGCTTCCGAACTAACCACAAACATTTTGAGATAGCTTGTTTCCAATTACGAGAACACTATTCCTTAAGTCAGACGCCTTATCCGTAACGACATGTATTCACTTCTTGCTAATCTAACCACACACACTTTGAGACAGACTGTTTCCTACAACATGGGAACAACTTTTTCCATCAAGCATCTTCGACAGCTCGACTGGAGTCGCGATCCATCAAGTTCAGTTCAACACTTTGAGATGGCTTGATTTCAAAAACGAGAACAACGTATGGCTGTTAAAGCTGTTCAACAGCAATCAAGATCCATCATGCTGATGACAACCACAAAGGACCTCGAACCCTTAATCTTCTGATCCGAAGTCAGACGCCTTATCCATTAGGCCACGTGGTCTCTTGCTTAAAAATTAACCACAAACATTTTGAGATAGCTTGTTTCCAATTACGAGAACACCATTCCTTAAGTCAGACGCCTTATCCGTAACGACATGTATTCACTTCTTGCTAATTTAACCACACACACTTTGAGACAGACTGTTTCCTACAACATGGGAACAACTTTTTCCATCAAGCATCTTCGACAGCTCGACTGGAGTCGCGATCCATCAAGTTCAGATCAACACTTTGAGATGGCTTGTTTTCAAAAACGAGAACAACTTATGGCTTTTAAAGCTCTTCAACAGCAATCAAGATCCATCATGCTGATGACAACCACAAAGGGACTCGAACCCTTAATCTTCTGATCCTAAGTCAGACGCCTTATCCATTAGGCCACGTGGTCTCTTGCTTAAAAATTAACCACAAACATTTTGAGATAGCTTGTTTCCAATTACGAGAACACCATTCCTTAAGTCAGACGCCTTATCCGTAACGACATGTATTCACTTCTTGCTAATTTAACCACACACACTTTGAGACAGACTTGTTTCCTACAACATGTGAACAACTTTTTCTATAAAGCATCTTCGACAGCTCAACTGGAGTCGCGATCCATCAAGTTCAGATAAACACTTTGAGATGGCTTGTTTCCAAAAATGAGAACAATTTATGGCTTTTAAAGCTCTTCAACAGCAATCAAGAACCATCATGCTGATGACAACCACGAAGGGACTCGAACCCTTAATCTTCTGATCCGAAGTCAGACGCCTTATCCATTAGGCCACGTGGTCTCTTGCTTCAGAAGTAACCACAAACATTTTAAAATAGCTTGATTCCAATTACAAGAACACCATTCCTTAATTAGGCATCTTACATTTCATTTACATTTACATTTATTCATTTAGCAGACGCTTTTATCCAAAGCGACTTCCAAGAGAGAGCTTTACAAAGTGCATAGGTCACTGATCATAACAACAAGATAGCCAAAAAACATCGCGAGTAGCCAAAACATGAAGCACACATTGTGAACAACCAAAGTAAGTGCCAAAGGGAAGAACCATAAGAGCATGTAGTTAAACAAGTCACAACCAAACAACATGAACAGCTATAAGTGCAAGTGTACCTGTGGGAAAAAGCAAGCAACAGTAATAAAACAATATATCACAGCGAGAACCAAAAATTTAAATCAGTTACCACTAACCACAAGAGCAACAAGTCTCTAAGCAAGAGTCATTGTGATCCTTGAGGAAACTAACATCGGGTCAAGCGAACCGTTCCTAAGTACCGTTGTACTCCCGGAACAAGTGCGTCTTCAACAGCTTGAGAGGAATCAAGACGGACCCAGTTCAGAGAAAGGAACACAATTCTGTGGACAACGAGGAAGCGACTCTCAATCTTCTCAGCATAAATCAGACGCCTTATCCGTAACGACATGTATTCACTTCTTGCTAATTTAACCACACACACTTTGAGACAGACTGTTTCCTACAACATGTGAACAACTTTTTCCATCAAGCATCTTCGACAGCTCGACTGGAGTCGCGATCCATCAAGTTCAGATCAACACTTTGAGATGGCTTGATTCCAAAAACGAGAACAACTTATGGCTTTTAAAGCTCTTCAACAGCAATGAAAATCCATCATGCTGATGACAGCCACAAAGGGACTTGAACCCTTAATCTTCTGATTTGAAGTCAGACGCCTTATCCATTAGGCCACGTGGTCTCTTGCTTAAGAATTAACCACAAACATTTTGAGATAGCTTGTTTCCAATTACAAAGACACCATTCCTTAATTAGGCATCTTCAACAGCTTGAGAGGAGTCAAGATGGATCTAGTTCAGAGAAAGGAACACAATTCTGTGGACAACCAGGAAGCGACTCTCAATCTTCTCACCATAAGCCAGACGCCTTATCCGTAACGACATGTATTCACTTCTTGCTAATTTAACCACACACACTTTGAGACAGACTGTTTCCTACAACATGGGAACAACTTTTTCCATCAAGCATCTTCGACAGCTCGACTGGAGTCGCGATCCATCAAGTTCAGATCAACACTTTGAGATGGCTTGTTTTCAAAAACGAGAACAACTTATGGCTTTTAAAGCTCTTCAACAGCAATCAAGATCCATCATGCCGATGACAACCACAAAGGGACTCGAACCCTTAATCTTCTGATCCGAAGTCAGACGCCTTATCCATTAGGCCACGTGGTCTCTTGCTTCAGAACTAACCATAAACATTTTGAGATAGCTTGTTTCCAATTACGAGAACACTATTCCTTAAGTCAGATGCCTTTTCCGTAACAACATGTATTCACTTCTTGCTAATATAACCACACACACTTTGAGAAAGACTGTTTCCTACAACATGGGAACAACTTTATCCATCAAGCATCTTCGACAGCTCAACTGGAGTTGCGATCCATCAAGTTCAGATCAACACTTTGAGATGGCTTGATTCCAAAAACGAGAACAACTTATGGCTTTTAAAGCTCTTCAACAGCAATGAAGATCCATCATGCTGATGACAGCCACAAAGGGACTTGAACCCTTAATCTTCTGATTTGAAGTCAGACGCCTTATCCATTAGGCCACGTTGTCTCTTGCTTAAGACTTAACCACAAACATTTTGAGATAGCTTGTTTCCAATTACAAAGACACCATTCCTTAATTAGGCATCTTCAACAGCTTGAGAGGAGTCAAGATGGATCTAGTTCAGAGAAAGGAACACAATTCTGTAGACAACCAGGAAGCGACTCTCAATCTTCTCACCATAAGCCAGACGCCTTATCCGTAACGACATGTATTCACTTCTTGCTAATTTAACCACACACACTTTGAGACAGACTGTTTCCTACAACATGGGAACAACTTTTTCCATCAAGCATCTTCAACAGCTCGACTGGAGTCGCGATCCATCAAGTTCAGATCAACACTTTGAGATGGCTTGTTTCCAAAAACGAGAACAACTTATGGCTTTTAAAGCTCTTCAACAGCAATCAAGATCCATCATGCTGATGACAACCACGAAGGGACTCGAACCCTTAATCTTCTGATCCGAAGTCAGACGCCTTATCCATTAGGCCACGTGGTCTCTCGCTTCAGAAATAACCATAAACATTTTGAGATAGCTTGTTTCCAATTGCGAGAACACTATTCCTTAAGTCAGATGCCTTTTCCGTAACGACATGTATTCACTTCTTGCTAATTTAACCACACACACTTTGAGACAGACTGTTTCCTACAACATGGGAACAACTTTATCCATCAAGCATCTTCGACAGCTCGACTGGAGTCGCGATCCATCAAGTTCAGATCAACACTTTGAGATGGCTTGATTCCAAAAACGAGAACAACTTATGGCTTTTAAAGCTCTTCAACAGCAATGAAGATCCATCATGCTGATGACAGCCACAAAGGGACTTGAACCCTTAATCTTCTGAATTGATGTCAGACGCCTTATCCATTAGGCCACGTGGTCTCTTGCTTAAGAATTAACCACAAACATTTTGAGATAGCTTGTTTCCAATTACAAAGACACCATTCCTTAATTAGGCATCTTCAACAGCTTGAGAGGAGTCAAGATGGATCTAGTTCAGAGAAAGGAACACAATTCTGTAGACAACCAGGAAGCGACTCTCAATCTTCTCACCATAAGCCAGACGCCTTATCCGTAACGACATGTATTCACTTCTTGCTAATTTAACCACACACACTTTGAGACAGACTGTTTCCTACAACATGGGAACAACTTTTTCCATCAAGCATCTTCGACAGCTCGACTGGAGTCGCGATCCATCAAGTTCAGATCAACACTTTGAGATGGCTTTTTTCCAAAAACGAGACCAACTTCTGGCTTTTAAACCTCTTCAACAGCAATCAAGATCCATCATGCTGATGACAACCATGAAGGGACTCGAACCCTTAATCTTCTGATCCGAAATCAAACGCCTTATCCATTAGGCCACTTGGTCTATTGCTTCCGAATTAACCACAAACATTTTGAGATAGCTTGTTTCCAATTACGAGAACACTATTCCTTAAGTCAGACGCCTTATCCGTAACGACATGTATTCACTTCTTGCTAATCTAACCACACACACTTTGAGACAGACTGTTTCCTACAACATGGGAACAACTTTTTCCATCAAGCATCTTCGACAGCTCGACTGGAGTCGCGATCCATCAAGTTCAGATCAACACTTTGAGATGGCTTGATTTCAAAAACGAGAACGTATGGCTGTTAAAGCTGTTCAACAGCAATCAAGATCCATCATGCTGATGACAACCACAAAGGACCTCGAACCCTTAATCTTCTGATCCAAAGTCAGACGCCTTATCCATTAGGCCACGTGGTCTCTTGCTTAAAAATTAACCACAAACATTTTGAGATAGCTTGTTTCCAATTACGAGAACACCATTCCTTAAGTCAGACGCCTTATCCGTAACGACATGTATTCACTTCTTGCTAATTTAACCACACACACTTTGAGACAGACTGTTTCCTACAACATGGGAACAACTTTTTCCATCAAGCATCTTCGACAGCTCGACTGGAGTCGCGATCCATCAAGTTCAGATCAACACTTTGAGATGGCTTGTTTTCAAAAACGAGACCAACTTATGGCTTTTAAAGCTCTTCAACAGCAATCAAGATCCATCATGCTGATTACAACCACAAAGGGACTCGAACCCTTAATCTTCTGATCCTAAGTCAGACGCCTTATCCATTAGGCCACATGATCTCTTGCTTCAGAAGTAACCACAAACATTTTAAAATAGCTTGTTTCCAATTACAAGAACACCATTCCTTAATTAGGCATCTTCAACAGCTTGAGAGGAATAAAGACGGACCCAGTTCAGAGAAAGGAACACAATTCTGTGGACAACGAGGAAGCGACTCTCAATCTTCTCACCATAAATCAGACGCCTTATCCGTAACGACATGTATTCACTTCTTGTTAATCTAACCACACACACTTTGAGACAGACTGTTTCCTACAACATGGGAACAACTTTTTCCATCAAGCATCTTCGACAGCTCGACTGGAGTCGCGATCCATCAAGTTCAGATCAACACTTTGAGATGGCTTGTTTCCAAAAAAGAGAACAACTTATGGCTTTTAAAGCTCTTCAACAGCAATCAAGATCCATCATGCTGATGACAACCACGAAGGGACTCGAACCCTTAATCTTCTGATCCGAAGTCAGACGCCTTATCCATTAGGCCACGTGGTCTCTTGCTTAAAAATTAACCATAAACATTTTGAGATAGCTTGTTTCCAATTACGAGAACACTATTCCTTAAGTCAGATGCCTTTTCCGTAACGACATGTATTCACTTCTTGCTAATTTAACCACACACACTTTGAGACAGACTGTTTCCTACAACATGGGAACAACTTTTTCCATCAAGCATCTTCGACAGCTCGACTGGAGTCGCGATCCATCAAGTTCAGATCAACACTTTGAGATGGCTTGTTTTCAAAAACGAGAACAACTTACGGCTTTTAAAGCTGTTCAACAGCAATCAAGAACCATCATGCTGATGACAACCACGAAGGGACTCGAACCCTTAATCTTCTGATCCGAAGTCAGACGCCTTATCCATTAGGCCACGTGATCTCTTGCTTCAGAAGTAACCACAAACATTTTAAAATAGCTTGTTTCCAATTACAAGAACACCATTCCTTAATTAGGCATCTTCAACAGCTTGAGAGGAATCAAGACGGACCCAGTTCAGAGAAAGGAACACAATTCTGTGGACAACGAGGAAGCGACTCTCAATCTTCTCACCGTAAATCAGACGCCTTATCCGTAACGACATGTATTCACTTCTTGCTAATCTAACCACACACACTTTGAGACAGACTGTTTCCTACAACATGGGAACAACTTTTTCCATCAAGCATCTTCGACAGCTCGACTGGAGTCGCGATCCATCAAGTTCAGATCAACACTTTGAGATGGCTTGATTTCAAAAACGAGAACAACGTATGGCTGTTAAAGCTGTTCAACAGCAACCAAGATCCATCATGCTGATGACAACCACAAAGGACCTCGAACCCTTAATCTTCTGATCCAAAGTCAGACGCCTTATCCATTAGGCCACGTGGTCTCTTGCTTAAAAATTAACCACAAACATTTTGAGATAGCTTGTTTCCAATTACGAGAACACCATTCCTTAAGTCAGACGCCTTATCCGTAACGACATGTATTCACTTCTTGCTAATTTAACCACACACACTTTGAGACAGACTGTTTCCTACAACATGGGAACAACTTTTTCCATCAAGCATCTTCGACAGCTCGACTGGAGTCGCGATCCATCAAGTTCAGATCAACACTTTGAGATGGCTTGTTTTCAAAAACGAGACCAACTTATGGCTTTTAAAGCTCTTCAACAGCAATCAAGATCCATCATGCTGATTACAACCACAAAGGGACTCGAACCCTTAATCTTCTGATCCTAAGTCAGACGCCTTATCCATTAGGCCACGTGATCTCTTGCTTCAGAAGTAACCACAAACATTTTAAAATAGCTTGTTTCCAATTACAAGAACACCATTCCTTAATTAGGCATCTTCAACAGCTTGAGAGGAATAAAGACGGACCCAGTTCAGAGAAAGGAACACAATTCTGTGGACAACGAGGAAGCGACTCTCAATCTTCTCACCATAAATCAGACGCCTTATCCGTAACGACATGTATTCACTTCTTGCTAATCTAACCACACACACTTTGAGACAGACTGTTTCCTACAACATGGGAACAACTTTTTCCATCAAGCATCTTCGACAGCTCGACTGGAGTCGCGATCCATCAAGTTCAGATCAACACTTTGAGATGGCTTGATTTCAAAAACGAGAACGTATGGCTGTTAAAGCTGTTCAACAGCAATCAAGATCCATCATGCTGATGACAACCACAAAGGACCTCGAACCCTTAATCTTCTGATCCAAAGTCAGACGCCTTATCCATTAGGCCACGTGGTCTCTTGCTTAAAAATTAACCATAAACATTTTGAGATAGCTTGTTTCCAATTACGAGAACACTATTCCTTAAGTCAGATGCCTTTTCCGTAACGACATGTATTCACTTCTTGCTAATTTAACCACACACACTTTGAGACAGACTGTTTCCTACAACATGGGAACAACTTTTTCCATCAAGCATCTTCGACAGCTCGACTGGAGTCGCGATCCATCAAGTTCAGATCAACACTTTGAGATGGCTTGTTTTCAAAAACGAGAACAACTTACGGCTTTTAAAGCTGTTCAACAGCAATCAAGAACCATCATGCTGATGACAACCACGAAGGGACTCGAACCCTTAATCTTCTGATCCGAAGTCAGACGCCTTATCCATTAGGCCACGTGATCTCTTGCTTCAGAAGTAACCACAAACATTTTAAAATAGCTTGTTTCCAATTACAAGAACACCATTCCTTAATTAGGCATCTTCAACAGCTTGAGAGGAATCAAGACGGACCCAGTTCAGAGAAAGGAACACAATTCTGTGGACAACGAGGAAGCGACTCTCAATCTTCTCACCATAAATCAGACGCCTTATCCGTAACGACATGTATTCACTTCTTGCTAATCTAACCACACACACTTTGAGACAGACTGTTTCCTACAACATGGGAACAACTTTTTCCATCAAGCATCTTCGACAGCTCGACTGGAGTCGCGATCCATCAAGTTCAGATCAACACTTTGAGATGGCTTGATTTCAAAAACGAGAACAACGTATGGCTGTTAAAGCTGTTCAACAGCAATCAAGATCCATCATGCTGATGACAACCACAAAGGACCTCGAACCCTTAATCTTCTGATCCAAAGTCAGACGCCTTATCCATTAGGCCACGTGGTCTCTTGCTTAAAAATTAACCACAAACATTTTGAGATAGCTTGTTTCCAATTACGAGAACACCATTCCTTAAGTCAGACGCCTTATCCGTAACGACATGTATTCACTTCTTGCTAATTTAACCACACACACTTTGAGACAGACTGTTTCCTACAACATGGGAACAACTTTTTCCATCAAGCATCTTCGACAGCTCGACTGGAGTCGCGATCCATCAAGTTCAGATCAACACTTTGAGATGGCTTGTTTTCAAAAACGAGACCAACTTATGGCTTTTAAAGCTCTTCAACAGCAATCAAGATCCATCATGCTGATTACAACCACAAAGGGACTCGAACCCTTAATCTTCTGATCCTAAGTCAGACGCCTTATCCATTAGGCCACATGATCTCTTGCTTCAGAAGTAACCACAAACATTTTAAAATAGCTTGTTTCCAATTACAAGAACACCATTCCTTAATTAGGCATCTTCAACAGCTTGAGAGGAATAAAGACGGACCCAGTTCAGAGAAAGGAACACAATTCTGTGGACAACGAGGAAGCGACTCTCAATCTTCTCACCATAAATCAGACGCCTTATCCGTAACGACATGTATTCACTTCTTGTTAATCTAACCACACACACTTTGAGACAGACTGTTTCCTACAACATGGGAACAACTTTTTCCATCAAGCATCTTCGACAGCTCGACTGGAGTCGCGATCCATCAAGTTCAGATCAACACTTTGAGATGGCTTGTTTCCAAAAAAGAGAACAACTTATGGCTTTTAAAGCTCTTCAACAGCAATCAAGATCCATCATGCTGATGACAACCACGAAGGGACTCGAACCCTTAATCTTCTGATCCGAAGTCAGACGCCTTATCCATTAGGCCACGTGGTCTCTTGCTTAAAAATTAACCATAAACATTTTGAGATAGCTTGTTTCCAATTACGAGAACACTATTCCTTAAGTCAGATGCCTTTTCCGTAACGACATGTATTCACTTCTTGCTAATTTAACCACACACACTTTGAGACAGACTGTTTCCTACAACATGGGAACAACTTTTTCCATCAAGCATCTTCGACAGCTCGACTGGAGTCGCGATCCATCAAGTTCAGATCAACACTTTGAGATGGCTTGTTTTCAAAAACGAGAACAACTTACGGCTTTTAAAGCTGTTCAACAGCAATCAAGAACCATCATGCTGATGACAACCACGAAGGGACTCGAACCCTTAATCTTCTGATCCGAAGTCAGACGCCTTATCCATTAGGCCACGTGATCTCTTGCTTCAGAAGTAACCACAAACATTTTAAAATAGCTTGTTTCCAATTACAAGAACACCATTCCTTAATTAGGCATCTTCAACAGCTTGAGAGGAATCAAGACGGACCCAGTTCAGAGAAAGGAACACAATTCTGTGGACAACGAGGAAGCGACTCTCAATCTTCTCACCGTAAATCAGACGCCTTATCCGTAACGACATGTATTCACTTCTTGCTAATCTAACCACACACACTTTGAGACAGACTGTTTCCTACAACATGGGAACAACTTTTTCCATCAAGCATCTTCGACAGCTCGACTGGAGTCGCGATCCATCAAGTTCAGATCAACACTTTGAGATGGCTTGATTTCAAAAACGAGAACAACGTATGGCTGTTAAAGCTGTTCAACAGCAACCAAGATCCATCATGCTGATGACAACCACAAAGGACCTCGAACCCTTAATCTTCTGATCCAAAGTCAGACGCCTTATCCATTAGGCCACGTGGTCTCTTGCTTAAAAATTAACCACAAACATTTTGAGATAGCTTGTTTCCAATTACGAGAACACCATTCCTTAAGTCAGACGCCTTATCCGTAACGACATGTATTCACTTCTTGCTAATTTAACCACACACACTTTGAGACAGACTGTTTCCTACAACATGGGAACAACTTTTTCCATCAAGCATCTTCGACAGCTCGACTGGAGTCGCGATCCATCAAGTTCAGATCAACACTTTGAGATGGCTTGTTTTCAAAAACGAGACCAACTTATGGCTTTTAAAGCTCTTCAACAGCAATCAAGATCCATCATGCTGATTACAACCACAAAGGGACTCGAACCCTTAATCTTCTGATCCTAAGTCAGACGCCTTATCCATTAGGCCACGTGATCTCTTGCTTCAGAAGTAACCACAAACATTTTAAAATAGCTTGTTTCCAATTACAAGAACACCATTCCTTAATTAGGCATCTTCAACAGCTTGAGAGGAATAAAGACGGACCCAGTTCAGAGAAAGGAACACAATTCTGTGGACAACGAGGAAGCGACTCTCAATCTTCTCACCATAAATCAGACGCCTTATCCGTAACGACATGTATTCACTTCTTGCTAATCTAACCACACACACTTTGAGACAGACTGTTTCCTACAACATGGGAACAACTTTTTCCATCAAGCATCTTCGACAGCTCGACTGGAGTCGCGATCCATCAAGTTCAGATCAACACTTTGAGATGGCTTGATTTCAAAAACGAGAACGTATGGCTGTTAAAGCTGTTCAACAGCAATCAAGATCCATCATGCTGATGACAACCACAAAGGACCTCGAACCCTTAATCTTCTGATCCAAAGTCAGACGCCTTATCCATTAGGCCACGTGGTCTCTTGCTTAAAAATTAACCATAAACATTTTGAGATAGCTTGTTTCCAATTACGAGAACACTATTCCTTAAGTCAGATGCCTTTTCCGTAACGACATGTATTCACTTCTTGCTAATTTAACCACACACACTTTGAGACAGACTGTTTCCTACAACATGGGAACAACTTTTTCCATCAAGCATCTTCGACAGCTCGACTGGAGTCGCGATCCATCAAGTTCAGATCAACACTTTGAGATGGCTTGTTTTCAAAAACGAGAACAACTTACGGCTTTTAAAGCTGTTCAACAGCAATCAAGAACCATCATGCTGATGACAACCACGAAGGGACTCGAACCCTTAATCTTCTGATCCGAAGTCAGACGCCTTATCCATTAGGCCACGTGATCTCTTGCTTCAGAAGTAACCACAAACATTTTAAAATAGCTTGTTTCCAATTACAAGAACACCATTCCTTAATTAGGCATCTTCAACAGCTTGAGAGGAATCAAGACGGACCCAGTTCAGAGAAAGGAACACAATTCTGTGGACAACGAGGAAGCGACTCTCAATCTTCTCACCATAAATCAGACGCCTTATCCGTAACGACATGTATTCACTTCTTGCTAATCTAACCACACACACTTTGAGACAGACTGTTTCCTACAACATGGGAACAACTTTTTCCATCAAGCATCTTCGACAGCTCGACTGGAGTCGCGATCCATCAAGTTCAGATCAACACTTTGAGATGGCTTGATTTCAAAAACGAGAACAACGTATGGCTGTTAAAGCTGTTCAACAGCAATCAAGATCCATCATGCTGATGACAACCACAAAGGACCTCGAACCCTTAATCTTCTGATCCAAAGTCAGACGCCTTATCCATTAGGCCACGTGGTCTCTTGCTTAAAAATTAACCACAAACATTTTGAGATAGCTTGTTTCCAATTACGAGAACACCATTCCTTAAGTCAGACGCCTTATCCGTAACGACATGTATTCACTTCTTGCTAATTTAACCACACACACTTTGAGACAGACTGTTTCCTACAACATGGGAACAACTTTTTCCATCAAGCATCTTCGACAGCTCGACTGGAGTCGCGATCCATCAAGTTCAGATCAACACTTTGAGATGGCTTGTTTTCAAAAACGAGACCAACTTATGGCTTTTAAAGCTCTTCAACAGCAATCAAGATCCATCATGCTGATTACAACCACAAAGGGACTCGAACCCTTAATCTTCTGATCCTAAGTCAGACGCCTTATCCATTAGGCCACGTGATCTCTTGCTTCAGAAGTAACCACAAACATTTTAAAATAGCTTGTTTCCAATTACAAGAACACCATTCCTTAATTAGGCATCTTCAACAGCTTGAGAGGAATAAAGACGGACCCAGTTCAGAGAAAGGAACACAATTCTGTGGACAACGAGGAAGCGACTCTCAATCTTCTCACCATAAATCAGACGCCTTATCCGTAACGACATGTATTCACTTCTTGCTAATCTAACCACACACACTTTGAGACAGACTGTTTCCTACAACATGGGAACAACTTTTTCCATCAAGCATCTTCGACAGCTCGACTGGAGTCGCGATCCATCAAGTTCAGATCAACACTTTGAGATGGCTTGATTTCAAAAACGAGAACGTATGGCTGTTAAAGCTGTTCAACAGCAATCAAGATCCATCATGCTGATGACAACCACAAAGGACCTAGAACCCTTAATCTTCTGATCCAAAGTCAGACGCCTTATCCATTAGGCCACGTGGTCTCTTGCTTAAAAATTAACCACAAACATTTTGAGATAGCTTGTTTCCAATTACGAGAACACCATTCCTTAAGTCAGACGCCTTATCCGTAACGACATGTATTCACTTCTTGCTAATTTAACCACACACACTTTGAGACAGACTGTTTCCTACAACATGGGAACAACTTTTTCCATCAAGCATCTTCGACAGCTCGACTGGAGTCGCGATCCATCAAGTTCAGATCAACACTTTGAGATGGCTTGTTTTCAAAAACGAGACCAACTTATGGCTTTTAAAGCTCTTCAACAGCAATCAAGATCCATCATGCTGATTACAACCACAAAGGGACTCGAACCCTTAATCTTCTGATCCTAAGTCAGACGCCTTATCCATTAGGCCACGTGGTCTCTTGCTTAAAAATTAACCACAAACATTTTGAGATAGCTTGTTTCCAATTACGAGAACACCATTCCTTAAGTCAGACGCCTTATCCGTAACGACATGTATTCACTTCTTGCTAATTTAACCACACACACTTTGAGACAGACTGTTTCCTACAACATGGGAACAACTTTTTCCATCAAGCATCTTCGACAGCTCGACTGGAGTCGCGATCCATCAAGTTCAGATCAACACTTTGAGATGGCTTGTTTTCAAAAACGAGAACAACTTACGGCTTTTAAAGCTGTTCAACAGCAATCAAGAACCATCATGCTGATGACAACCACGAAGGGACTCGAACCCTTAATCTTCTGATCCGAAGTCAGACGCCTTATCCATTAGGCCACGTGATCTCTTGCTTCAGAAGTAACCACAAACATTTTAAAATAGCTTGTTTCCAATTACAAGAACACCATTCCTTAATTAGGCATCTTCAACAGCTTGAGAGGAATCAAGACGGACCCAGTTCAGAGAAAGGAACACAATTCTGTGGCCAACGAGGAAGCGACTCTCAATCTTCTCACCATAAATCAGACGCCTTATCCGTAACGACATGTATTCACTTCTTGCTAATCTAACCACACACACTTTGAGACAGACTGTTTCCTACAACATGGGAACAACTTTTTCCATCAAGCATCTTCGACAGCTCGACTGGAGTCGCGATCCATCAAGTTCAGATCAACACTTTGAGATGGCTTGTTTCCAAAAAAGAGAACAACTTATGGCTTTCAAAGCTCTTCAACAGCAATCAAGATCCATCATGCTGATGACAACCACGAAGGGACTCGAACCCTTAATCTTCTGATCCGAAGTCAGACGCCTTATCCATTAGGCCACGTGGTCTCTTGCTTAAAAATTAACCATAAACATTTTGAGATAGCTTGTTTCCAATTACGAGAACACTATTCCTTAAGTCAGATGCCTTTTCCGTAACGACATGTATTCACTTCTTGCTAATTTAACCACACACACTTTGAGACAGACTGTTTCCTACAACGTGGGAACAACTTTTTCCATCAAGCATCTTCGACAGCTCGACTGGAGTCGCGATCCATCCAGTTCAGATCAACACTTTGAGATGGCTTTTTTTTCAAAAACGAGAACAACTTACGGCTTTTAAAGCTGTTCAACAGCAATCAAGAACCATCATGCTGATGACAACCACGAAGGGACTCGAACCCTTAATCTTCTGATCCGAAGTCAGACGCCTTATCCATTAGGCCACGTGATCTCTTGCTTCAGAAATAACCACAAACATTTTAAAATAGCTTGTTTCCAATTACAAGAACACCATTCCTTAATTAGGCATCTTCAACAGCTTGAGAGGAATCAAGACGGACCCAGTTCAGAGAAAGGAACACAATTCTGTGGACAACGAGGAAGCGACTCTCAATCTTCTCACCATAAATCAGACGCCTTATCCGTAACGACATGTATTCACTTCTTGCTAATCTAACCACACACACTTTGAGACAGACTGTTTCCTACAACATGGGAACAACTTTTTCCATCAAGCATCTTCGACAGCTCGACTGGAGTCGCGATCCATCAAGTTCAGATCAACACTTTGAGATGGCTTGATTTCAAAAACGAGAACAACGTATGGCTGTTAAAGCTGTTCAACAGCAATCAAGAACCATCATGCTGATGACAACCACAAAGGACCTCGAACCCTTAATCTTCTGATCCAAAGTCAGACGCCTTATCCATTAGGCCACGTGGTCTCTTGCTTAAAAATTAACCACAAACATTTTGAGATAGCTTGTTTCCAATTACGAGAACACCATTCCTTAAGTCAGACGCCTTATCCGTAACGACATGTATTCACTTCTTGCTAATTTAACCACACACACTTTGAGACAGACTGTTTCCTACAACATGGGAACAACTTTTTCCATCAAGCATCTTCGACAGCTCGACTGGAGTCGCGATCCATCAAGTTCAGATCAACACTTTGAGATGGCTTGTTTTCAAAAACGAGACCAACTTATGGCTTTTAAAGCTGTTCAACAGCAATCAAGATCCATCATGCTGATTACAACCACAAAGGGACTCGAACCCTTAATCTTCTGATCCTAAGTCAGACGCCTTATCCATTAGGCCACGTGATCTCTTGCTTCAGAAGTAACCACAAACATTTTAAAATAGCTTGTTTCCAATTACAAGAACACCATTCCTTAATTAGGCATCTTCAACAGCTTGAGAGGAATAAAGACGGACCCAGTTCAGAGAAAGGAACACAATTCTGTGGACAACGAGGAAGCGACTCTCAATCTTCTCACCATAAATCAGACGCCTTATCCGTAACGACATGTATTCACTTCTTGCTAATCTAACCACACACACTTTGAGACAGACTGTTTCCTACAACATGGGAACAACTTTTTCCATCAAGCATCTTCGACAGCTCGACTGGAGTCGCGATCCATCAAGTTCAGATCAACACTTTGAGATGGCTTGATTTCAAAAACGAGAACAACGTATGGCTGTTAAAGCTGTTCAACAGCAATCAAGATCCATCATGCTGATGACAACCACAAAGGACCTCGAACCCTTAATCTTCTGATCCAAAGTCAGACGCCTTATCCATTAGGCCACGTGGTCTCTTGCTTAAAAATTAACCACAAACATTTTGAGATAGCTTGTTTCCAATTACGAGAACACCATTCCTTAATCAGACGCCTTATCCGTTAAGACATGTATTCACTTCTTGCTAATTTAACCACACACACTTTGAGACAGACTTGTTTCCTACAACATGTGAACAACTTTTTCTATAAAGCATCTTCGACAGCTCAACTGGAGTCGCGATCCATCAAGTTCAGATAAACACTTTGAGATGGCTTGTTTCCAAAAATGAGACCAACTTATGGCTTTTAAAGCTCTTCAACAGCAATCAAGATCCATCATGCTGATGACAACCACGAACCGACTCGAACCCTTAATCTTCTGATCCGAAGTCAGACGCCTTATCCATTAGGCCACTTGGTCTGTTGCTTCCGAACTAACCACAAACATTTTGAGATAGCTTGTTTCCAATTACGAGAACACTATTCCTTAAGTCAGACGCCTTATCCGTAACGACATGTATTCACTTCTTGCTGATCTAACCACACACACTTTGAGACAGACTGTTTCCTACAACATGGGAACAACTTTTTCCATTAAGCATCTTCGACAGCTCGACTGGAGTCGCGATCCATCAAGTTCAGATCAACACTTTGAGATGGCTTGATTTCAAAAACGAGAACAACGTATGGCTTTTAAAGCTGTTCAACAGCAATCAAGATCCATCATGCTGATGACAACCACAAAGGGACTCGAACCCTTAATCTTCTGATCCGAAGTCAGACGCCTTATCCATTAGGCCACGTGGTCTCTTGCTTAAAAATTAACCACAAACATTTTGAGATAGCTTGTTTCCAATTACAAGAACACCATTCCTTAATTAGGCATCTTCAACAGCTTGAGAAGAATCAAGACGGACCCAGTTCAGAGAAAGGAACACAATTCTGTGGACAACGAGGCAGCGACTCTCAATCTTCTCACCATAAGTCAGACGCCTTATCCGTAACAACATGTATTCACTTCTTGCTAATTTAACCACACACACTTTGAGACAGACTGTTTCCAACAACATGGGAATAACTTTTCCAATCAAGCATCTTCGACAGCTCGACTGAAGACGCGATTCATCAAGTTCAGATCAACACTTTGAGATGGCTTTTTTCCATAAACGAGACCAACTTATGGCTTTTAAAGCTCTTCAACAGCAATCAAGATCCATCATGCTGATGACAATCACGAAGGGACTCGAACCCTTAATCTTCTGATCCGAAGTCAGACGCCTTATCCATTAGGCCACGTGGTCTTTTGCTTCAGAACTAACCATAAACATTTTGAGATAGCTTGTTTCCAATTACGAGAACACTATTCCTTAAGTCAGATGCCTTTTCCGTAACGACATGTATTCACTTCTTGCTAATTTAACCACACACACTTTGAGACAGACTGTTTCCTACAACATGGGAACAACTTTTTCCAATCAAGCATCTTCGACAGCTCGACTGGAGTCGCGATCCATCAAGTTCAGATCAACACTTTGAGATGGCTTGTTTTCAAAAACGAGAACAACTTACGGCTTTTAAAGCAGTTCAACAGCAATCAAGATCCATCATGCTGATGACAACCACAAAGGGACTCGAACCCTTAATCTTCTGATCCTAAGTCAGACGCCTTATCCATTAGGCCACGTGGTCTCTTGCTTAAAAATGAACCACAAACATTTTGAGATAGCTTGTTTCCAATTACAAGAACACCATTCCTTAATTAGGCATCTTCAAGAGGTTGAGAGGAATCAAGACGGACCCAGTTCAGAGAAAGGAACACAATTCTGTGGACAACGAGGAAGCGACTCTCAATGTTCTCACCATAAATCAGACGCCTTATCCGTAACGACATGTATTCACTTCTTGCTAATTTAACCACACACACTTTGAGACAGACTGTTTCCTACAACATGTGAACAACTTTTTCCATCAAGCATCTTCGACAGCTCGACTGGAGTCGCGATCCATCAAGTTCAGATCAACACTTTGAGATGGCTTGTTTTCAAAAACGAGAACAACTTACGGCTTTTAAAGCTGTTCAACAGCAATCAAGAACCATCATGCTGATGACAACCACGAAGGGACTCGAACCCTTAATCTTCTGATCCGAAGTCAGACGCCTTATCCATTAGGCCACGTGGTCTCTTGCTTCAGAACTTACCATAAACATTTTGAGATAGCTTGTTTCCAATTACGAGAACACTATTCCTTAAGTCAGATGCCTTTTCCGTAACGACATGTATTCACTTCTTGCTAATTTAACCACACATACTTTGAGACAGACTGTTTCCTACAACATGGGAACAACTTTTTCCATCAAGCATCTTCGACAGCTCGACTGGAGTCGCGATCCATCAAGTTCATATCAACAATTTGAGATGGCTTGTTTTCAAAAACGAGAACAACTTACGGCTTTTAAAGCTGTTCAACAGCAATCAAGATCCATCATGCTGATTACAACCACAAAGGGACTCGAACCCTTAATCTTCTGATCCGAAGTCAGACGCCTTATCCATTAGGCCACGTGGTCTCTTGCTTAAAAATTAACCACAAACATTTTGAGATAGCTTGTTTCCAATTACGAGAACACCATTCCTTAAGTCAGACGCCTTATCCGTAACGACATGTATTCACTTCTTGCTAATTTAACCACACACACTTTGAGACAGACTGTGTCCTACAACATGTGAACAACTTTTTCCATCAAGCATCTTCGACAGCTCGCCTGGAGTCGCGATCCATCAAGTTCAGATCAACACTTTGAGATGGCTTTTTTCCAAAAACGAGACCAACTTCCGGCTTTTAAAGCTCTTCAACAGCAATCAAGATCCATCATGCTGATGACAACCACGAAGGGACTCGAACCCTTAATCTTCTGATCCGAAGTCAGACGCCTTATCCATTAGGCCACGTGGTCTCTTGCTAGAGAATTAACCACAAACATTTTGAGATAGCTTGTTTCCAATTACAAGAACACCATTCCTTAATTAGGCATCTTCAACAGCTTGAGAGGAATCAAGACGGACCCAGTTCAGAGAAAGGAACACAATTCTGTGGACAACGAGGCAGCGACTCTCAATCTTCTCACCATAAGCCAGACGCCTTATCCGTAACGACATGTATTCACTTCTTGCTAATTTAACCACACACACTTTGAGACAGACTGTGTCCTACAACATGTGAACAACTTTTTCCATCAAGCATCTTCGACAGCTCGCCTGGAGTCGCGATCCATCAAGTTCAGATCAACACTTTGAGATGGCTTTTTTCCAAAAACGAGACCAACTTCCGGCTTTTAAAGCTCTTCAACAGCAATCAAGATCCATCATGCTGATGACAACCACGAAGGGACTCGAACCCTTAATCTTCTGATCCGAAGTCAGACGCCTTATCCATTAGGCCACGTGGTCTCTTGCTAGAGAATTAACCACAAACATTTTGAGATAGCTTGTTTCCAATTACAAGAACACCATTCCTTAATTAGGCATCTTCAACAGCTTGAGAGGAATCAAGACGGACCCAGTTCAGAGAAAGGAACACAATTCTGTGGACAACGAGGCAGCGACTCTCAATCTTCTCACCATAAGCCAGACGCCTTATCCGTAACGACATGTATTCACTTCTTGCTAATTTAACCACACACACTTTGAGACAGACTGTGTCCTACAACATGTGAACAACTTTTTCCATCAAGCATCTTCGACAGCTCGCCTGGAGTCGCGATCCATCAAGTTCAGATCAACACTTTGAGATGGCTTTTTTCCAAAAACGAGACCAACTTCTGGCTTTTAAAGCTCTTCAACAGCAATCAAGATCCATCATGCTGATGACAACCACGAAGGGACTCGAACCCTTAATCTTCTGATCCGAAGTCAGACGCCTTATCCATTAGGCCACGTGGTCTCTTGCTTGAGAATTAACCACAAACATTTTGAGATAGCTTGTTTCCAATTACAAGAACACCATTCCTTAATTAGGCATCTTCAACAGCTTGAGAGGAATCAAGACGGACCCAGTTCAGAGAAAGGAACACAATTCTGTGGACAACGAGGCAGCGACTCTCAATCTTCTCACCATAAGCCAGACGCCTTATCCGTAACGACATGTATTCACTTCTTGCTCATTTAACCACACACACTTTGAGACAGACTGTGTCCTACAACATGTGAACAACTTTTTCCATCAAGCATCTTCGACAGCTCGCCTGGAGTCGCGATCCATCAAGTTCAGATCAACACTTTGAGATGGCTTTTTTCCAAAAACGAGACCAACTTCTGGCTTTTAAAGCTCTTCAACAGCAATCAAGATCCATCATGCTGATGACAACCACGAAGGGACTCGAACCCTTAATCTTCTGATCCGAAGTCAGACGCCTTATCCATTAGGCCACGTGGTCTCTTGCTTGAGAATTAACCACAAACATTTTGAGATAGCTTGTTTCCAATTACAAGAACACCATTCCTTAATTAGGCATCTTCAACAGCTTGAGAGGAATCAAGACGGACCCAGTTCAGAGAAAGGAACACAATTCTGTGGACAACGAGGCAGCGACTCTCAATCTTCTCACCATAAGCCAGACGCCTTATCCGTAACGACATGTATTCACTTCTTGCTCATTTAACCACACACACTTTGAGACAGACTGTTTCCTACAACATGGGAACAACTTTTTCCATCAAGCATATTCGACAGCTCGACTGGAGTCGCGATCCATCAAGTTCAGATCAACACTTTGAGATGGCTTGTTTTCAAAAACGAGAACAACTTACGGCTTTTAAAGCTGTTCAACAGCAATCAAGAACATTCATGCTGATGACAATCACGAAGGGACTCGAACCCTTAATCTTCTGATCCGAAGTCAGATGCCTTATCCATTAGGCCACGTGGTCTCTTGCTTCAGAACTAACCATAAACATTTTGAGATAGCTTGTTTCCAATTAAGAGAACACTATTCCTTAAGTCAGATGCCTTTTCCGTAACGACATGTATTCACTTCTTGCTAATTTAACCACACACACTTTGAGACAGACTGTTTCCTACAACATGGGAACAACTTTTTCCATCAAGCATCTTCGACAGCTCGACTGGAGTCGCGATCCATCAAGTTCAGATCAACACTTTGAGATGGCTTGTTTTCAAAAACGAGAACAACTTACAGACAACTTACGGCTTTTAAAGCTGTTCAACAGCAATCAAGAACCATCATGCTGATGACAACCACGAAGGGACTCGAACCCTTAATCTTCTGATCCGAAGTCAGACGCCTTATCCATTAGGCCACGTGGTCTCTTGCTTCAGAACTAACCATAAACATTTTGAGATAGCTTGTTTCCAATTACGAGAACACTATTCCTTAAGTCAGATGCCTTTTCCGTAACGACATGTATTCACTTCTTGCTAATTTAACCACACACACTTTGAGACAGACTGTTTCCTACAACATGGGAACAACTTTTTCCATCAAGCATCTTCGACAGCTCGACTGGAGTCGCGATCCATCAAGTTCAGATCAACACTTTGAGATGGCTTGTTTTCAAAAACGAGAACAACTTACGGCTTTTAAAGCTGTTCAACAGCAATCAAGAACCATCATGCTGATGACAACCACGAAGGGACTCGAACCCTTAATCTTCTGATCCGAAGTCAGACGCCTTATCCATTAGGCCACGTGGTCTCTTGCTTCAGAAGTAACCACAAACATTTAAAAAAAGCTTGTTTCCAATTACAAGAACACCATTCCTTAATTAGGCATCTTCAACAGCTTGAGAGGAATCAAGACGGACCCAGTTCAGAGAAAGGAACACAATTCTGTGGACAACGAGGAAGCGACTCTCAATCTTCTCACCATAAATCAGACGCCTTATCCGTAACGACATGTATTCACTTCTTGCTAATTTAACCACACACACTTTGAGACAGACTGTTTCCTACAACATGTGAACAACTTTTTCCATCAAGCATCTTCGACAGCTCGACTGGAGTCGCGATCCGTCAAGTTCAGAACAACACTTTGAGATGGCTTGTTTTCAAAAACGAGAACAACTTACGGCTTTTAAAGCTCTTCAACAGCAATCAAGAACCATCATGCTGATGACAATCACGAAGGGACTCGAACCCTTAATCTTCTGATCCGAAGTCAGACGCCTTATCCATTAGGCCACGTGGTCTCTTGCTTCAGAACTAACCATAAACATTTTGAGATAGCTTGTTTCCAATTACGAGAACACTATTCCTTAAGTCAGATGCCTTTTCCGTAACGACATGTATTCACTTCTTGCTAATTTAACCACACACACTTTGAGACAGACTGTTTCCTACAACATGGGAACAACTTTTTCCATCAAGCATCTTCGACAGCTCGACTGGAGTCGCGATCCATCAAGTTCAGATCAACACTTTGAGATGGCTTGTTTTCAAAAACGAGAACAACTTACGGCTTTTAAAGCTGTTCAACAGCAATCAAGAACCATCATGCTGATGACAACCACGAAGGGACTCGAACCCTTAATCTTCTGATTTTATCTCGTCTCGTTTATTACAAACATTTTGAGATAGCTTGTTTCCAATTACGAGAACACTATTCCTTAAGTCAGACGCCTTATCCGTAACGACATGTATTCACTTCTTGCTAATCTAACCACACACACTTTGAGACAGACTGTTTCCTACAACATGGGAACAACTTTTTCCATCAAGCATCTTCGACAGCTCGACTGGAGTCGCGATCCATCAAGTTCAGATCAACACTTTGAGAATCAGAATCAGAATCAGAAAGGGATTTATTCGCCATGAAAGTTTGCACAGACAAGGAATTTGCTTTGGCAGGAAGGTGCATACAATAAACATATACCTAAAATTTAAATATGTGGACTAACTATACTAAGGGTACATAAACTAGCAGTACTAAGTGGGATAAATATAAGTTGCCGTAAATTACAATATAAAAATACAAATATTACAAAAAATACAAATGTACAAGATACCATGTTGTGGTGCAGTGCAAAAGCAGTGTGTTTTAAGCAATAAGTCATTTGAGTCAGTGTGGTCCCTTGGCCTTGTTGAAGAAGAGATGGCTTGTTTTCAAAAACGAGAACAACTTACGGCTTTTAAAGCTGTTCAACAGCAATCAAGATCCATCATGCTGATGACAACCACAAAGGGACTCGAACCCTTAATCTTCTGATCCTAAGTCAGACGCCTTATCCATTAGGCCATGTGGTCTCTTGCTTAAAAATGAACCACAAACATTTTGAGATAGCTTGTTTCCAATTACAAGAACACCATTCCTTAATTAGGCATCTTCAACAGCTTGAGAAGAATCAAGACGGACCCAGTTCAGAGAAAGGAACACAATTCTGTGGACAACGAGGCAGCGACTCTCAATCTTCTCACCATAAGTCAGACGCCTTATCCGTAACAACATGTATTCACTTCTTGCTAATTTAACCACACACACTTTGAGACAGACTGTTTCCAACAACATGGGAACAACTTTTCCAATCAAGCATCTTCGACAGCAGACGCGATTCATCAAGTTCAGATCAACACTTTGAGATGGCTTTTTTCCATAAACGAGACCAACTTATGGCTTTTAAAGCTCTTCAACAGCAATCAAGATCCATCATGCTGATGACAATCACGAAGGGACTCGAACCCTTAATCTTCTGATCCGAAGTCAGACGCCTTATCCATTAGGCCACGTGGTCTCTTGCTTCAGAACTAACCATAAACATTTTGAGATAGCTTGTTTCCAATTACGAGAACACTATTCCTTAAGTCAGATGCCTTTTCCGTAACGACATGTATTCACTTCTTGCTAATTTAACCACACACACTTTGAGACAGACTGTTTCCTACAACATGGGAACAACTTTTTCCATCAAGCATCTTCGACAGCTCGACTGGAGTCGCGATCCATCAAGTTCATATCAACACTTTGAGATGGCTTGTTTTCAAAAACGAGAACAACTTACGGCTTTTAAAGCTGTTCAACAGCAATCAAGATCCATCATGCTGATTACAACCACAAAGGGACTTGAACCCTTAATCTTCTGATCCGAAGTCAGACGCCTTATCCATTAGGCCACGTGGTCTCTTGCTTAAAAATTAACCACAAACATTTTGAGATAGCTTGTTTCCAATTACGAGAACACCATTCCTTAAGTCAGACGCCTTATCCGTAACGACATGTATTCACTTCTTGCTAATTTAACCACACACACTTTGAGACAGACTGTTTCCTACAACATGGGAACAACTTTTTCCATCAAGCATCTTCGACAGCTCGACTGGAGTCGCGATCCATCAAGTTCAGATCAACACTTTGAGATGGCTTGTTTTCAAAAACGAGACCGACTTATGGCTTTTAAAGCTCTTCAACAGCAATCAAGATCCATCATGCTGATGACAACCACAAACGGACTCAAACCCTTAATCTTCTGATCCGAAGTCAGACGCCTTATCCATTAGGCCACTTGGTCTATTGCTTCCGAATTAACCACAAACATTTTGAGATAGCTTGTTTCCAATTACGAGAACACTATTCCTTAAGTCAGACGCCTTATCCGTAACGACATGTATTCACTTCTTGCTAATCTAACCACACACACTTTGAGACAGACTGTTTCCTACAACATGGGAACAACTTTTTCCATCAAGCATCTTCGACAGCTCGACTGGAGTCGCGATCCATCAAGTTCAGATCAACACTTTGAGATGGCTTGTTTTCAAAAACGAGAACAACTTACGGCTTTTAAAGCTGTTCAACAGCAATCAAGATCCATCATGCTGATGACAACCACAAAGGGACTCGAACCCTTAATCTTCTGATCCTAAGTCAGACGCCTTATCCATTAGGCCACGTGGTCTCTTGCTTAAAAATGAACCACAAACATTTTGAGATAGCTTGTTTCCAATTACAAGAACACCATTCCTTAATTAGGCATCTTCAACAGGTTGAGAGGAATCAAGACGGACCCAGTTCAGAGAAAGGAACACAATTCTGTGGACAACGAGGAAGCGACTCTCAATCTTCTCACCATAAATCAGACGCCTTATCCGTAACGACATGTATTCACTTCTTGCTAATTTAACCACACACACTTTGAGACAGACTGTTTCCTACAACATGTGAACAACTTTTTCCATCAAGCAACTTCGACAGCTCGACTGGAGTCGCGATCCATCAAGTTCAGATCAACACTTTGAGATGGCTTGTTTTCAAAAACGAGAACAACTTACGGCTTTTAAAGCTGTTCAACAGCAATCAAGAACCATCATGCTGATGACAACCACGAAGGGACTCGAACCCTTAATCTTCTGATCCGAAGTCAGACGCCTTATCCATTAGGCCACGTGGTCTCTTGCTTCAGAACTTACCATAAACATTTTGAGATAGCTTGTTTCCAATTACGAGAACACTATTCCTTAAGTCAGATGCCTTTTCCGTAACGACATGTATTCACTTCTTGCTAATTTAACCACACACACTTTGAGACAGACTGTTTCCTACAACATGGGAACAACTTTTTCCATCAAGCATCTTCGACAGCTCGACTGGAGTTGCGATCCATCAAGTTCATATCAACACTTTGAGATGGCTTGTTTTCAAAAACGAGAACAACTTACGGCTTTTAAAGCTGTTCAACAGCAATCAAGATCCATCATGCTGATTACAACCACAAAGGGACTCGAACCCTTAATCTTCTGATCCGAAGTCAGACGCCTTATCCATTAGGCCACGTGGTCTCTTGCTTAAAAATTAACCACAAACATTTTGAGATAGCTTGTTTCCAATTACGAGAACACCATTCCTTAAGTCAGACGCCTTATCCGTAACGACATGTATTCACTTCTTGCTAATTTAACCACACACACTTTGAGACAGACTGTGTCCTACAACATGTGAACAACTTTTTCCATCAAGCATCTTCGACAGCTCGCCTGGAGTCGCGATCCATCAAGTTCAGATCAACACTTTGAGATGGCTTTTTTCCAAAAACGAGACCAACTTCCGGCTTTTAAAGCTCTTCAACAGCAATCAAGATCCATCATGCTGATGACAACCACGAAGGGACTCGAACCCTTAATCTTCTGATCCGAAGTCAGACGCCTTATCCATTAGGCCACGTGGTCTCTTGCTAGAGAATTAACCACAAACATTTTGAGATAGCTTGTTTCCAATTACAAGAACACCATTCCTTAATTAGGCATCTTCAACAGCTTGAGAGGAATCAAGACGGACCCAGTTCAGAGAAAGGAACACAATTCTGTGGACAACGAGGAAGCGACTCTCAATCTTCTCACCATAAGCCAGACGCCTTATCCGTAACGACATGTATTCACTTCTTGCTAATTTAACCACACACACTTTGAGACAGACTGTGTCCTACAACATGTGAACAACTTTTTCCATCAAGCATCTTCGACAGCTCGCCTGGAGTCGCGATCCATCAAGTTCAGATCAACACTTTGAGATGGCTTTTTTCCAAAAACAAGACCAACTTCTGGCTTTTAAAGCTCTTCAACAGCAATCAAGATCCATCATGCTGATGACAACCACGAAGGGACTCGAACCCTTAATCTTCTGATCCGAAGTCAGACGCCTTATCCATTAGGCCACGTGGTCTCTTGCTTGAGAATTAACCACAAACATTTTGAGATAGCTTGTTTCCAATTACAAGAACACCATTCCTTAATTAGGCATCTTCAACAGCTTGAGAGGAATCAAGACGGACCCAGTTCAGAGAAAGGAACACAATTCTGTGGACAACGAGGAAGCGACTCTCAATCTTCTCACCATAAGCCAGACGCCTTATCCGTAACGACATGTATTCACTTCTTGCTCATTTAACCACACACACTTTGAGACAGACTGTTTCCTACAACATGGGAACAACTTTTTCCATCAAGCATCTTCGACAGCTCGCCTGGAGTCGCGATCCATCAAGTTCAGATCAACACTTTGAGATGGCTTTTTTCCAAAAACGAGACCAACTTCTGGCTTTTAAAGCTCTTCAACAGCAATCAAGATCCATCATGCTGATGACAACCACGAAGGGACTCGAACCCTTAATCTTCTGATCCGAAGTCAGACGCCTTATCCATTAGGCCACGTGGTCTCTTGCTTGAGAATTAACCACAAACATTTTGAGATAGCTTGTTTCCAATTACAAGAACACCATTCCTTAATTAGGCATCTTCAACAGCTTGAGAGGAATCAAGACGGACCCAGTTCAGAGAAAGGAACACAATTCTGTGGACAACGAGGCAGCGACTCTCAATCTTCTCACCATAAGTCAGACGCCTTATCCGTAACAACATGTATTCACTTCTTGCTAATTTAACCACACACACTTTGAGACAGACTGTTTCCAACAACATGGGAACAACTTTTCCAATCAAGCATCTTCGACAGCTCGACTGAAGACGCGATTCATCAAGTTCAGATCAACACTTTGAGATGGCTTTTTTCCATAAACGAGACCAACTTATGGCTTTTAAAGCTCTTCAACAGCAATGAAGATCCATCATGCTGATGACAGCCACAAAGGGACTTGAACCCTAAATCTTCTGATTTGAAGTCAGACGCCTTATCCATTAGGCCACGTGGTCTCTTGCTTAAGAATTAACCACAAACATTTTGAGATAGCTTGTTTCCAGTTACAAAAACACCATTTCTTAATTAGGCATCTTCAACAGCTTGAGAGGAGTCAAGATGGATCTAGTTCAGAGAAAGGAACACAATTCTGTGGACAACGAGGAAGCGACTCTCAATCTTCTCACCATAAGCCAGACGCCTTATCAGTAACGACATGTATTCACTTCTTGCTCATTTAACCACACACACTTTGAGACAGACTGTTTCCTACAACATGGGAACAACTTTTTCCATCAAGCATCTTCGACATATCGACTGGAGTTGCGATCCATCAAGTTCAGATCAACACTTTGAGATGGCTTGTTTTCAAAAACGAGACCAACTTCTGGCTTTTAAAGCTCTTCAACAGCAATCAAGATCCATCATGCTGATGACAACCACGAAGGGACTCGAACCCTTAATCTTCTGATCCGAAGTCAGACGCCTTATCCATTAGGCCACGTGGTCTCTTGCTTAAAAATTAACCACAAACATTTTGAGATAGCTTGTTTCCAATTACAAGAACACCATTCCTTAATTAGGCATCTTCAACAGCTTGAGAGGAATCAAGACGGACCCAGTTCAGAGAAAGGAACACAATTCTGTGGACAACGAGGAAGCGACTCTCAATCTTCTCACCATAAGCCAGACGCATTATCAGTAACGACATGTATTCACTTCTTGCTCATTTAACCACACACACTTTGAGACAGACTGTTTCCTACAACATGGGAACAACTTTTTCCATCAAGCATCTTCGACAGCTCGACTGGAGTCGCGATCCATCAAGTTCAGATCAACACTTTGAGATGGCTTGTTTTCAAAAACGAGAACAACTTACGGCTTTTAAAGCTGTTCAACAGCAATCAAGATCCATCATGCTGATGACAACCACAAAGGGACTCGAACCCTTAATCTTCTGATCCTAATTCAGACGCCTTATCCATTAGGCCACGTGTCTCTTGCTTAAAAATGAACCACAAACATTTTGAGATAGCTTGTTTCCAATTACAAGAACACCATTCCTTAATTAGGCATCTTCAACAGCTTGAGAGGAATCAAGACGGACCCAGTTCAGAGAAAGGAACACAATTCTGTGGACAACGAGGAAGCGACTCTCAATCTTCTCACCATAAGCCAGACGCCTTATCAGTAACGACATGTATTCACTTCTTGCTCATTTAACCACACACACTTTGAGACAGACTGTTTCCTACAACATGGGAACAACTTTTTCCATCAAGCATCTTCGACAGCTCGACTGGAGTCGCGATCCATCAAGTTCAGATCAACACTTTGAGATGGCTTTTTTCCATAAACGAGACCAACTTATGGCTTTTAAAGCTCTTCAACAGCAATCAAGATCCATCATGCTGATGACAACCACGAAGGGACTCGAACCCTTAATCTTCTGATCCGAAGTCAGACGCCTTATCCATTAGGCCACGTGGTCTCTTGCTTCAGAACTAACCACAAACATTTTGAGATAGCTTGTTTCCAATTACGAGAACACCATTCCTTAAGTCAGACGCCTTATCCGTAACGACATGTATTCACTTCTTGCTAATTTAACCACACACACTTTGAGACAGACTGTTTCCTACAACATGGGAACAACTTTTTCCATCAAGCATCTTCGACAGCTCGCCTGGAGTCGCGATCCATCAAGTTCAGATCAACACTTTGAGATGGCTTTTTTCCAAAAACGAGACCAACTTCTGGCTTTTAAAGCTCTTCAACAGCAATCAAGATCCATCATGCTGATGACAACCACGAAGGGACTCGAACCCTTAATCTTCTGATCCGAAGTCAGACGCCTTATCCATTAGGCCACGTGGTCTCTTGCTAGAGAATTAACCACAAACATTTTGAGATAGCTTGTTTCCAATTACAAGAACACCATTCCTTAATTAGGCATCTTCAACAGCTTGAGAGGAATCAAGACGGACCCAGTTCAGAGAAAGGAACACAATTCTGTGGACAACGAGGCAGCGACTCTCAATCTTCTCACCATAAGCCAGACGCCTTATCCGTAACGACATGTATTCACTTCTTGCTAATTTAACCACACACACTTTGAGACAGACTGTGTCCTACAACATGTGAACAACTTTTTCCATCAAGCATCTTCGACAGCTCGCCTGGAGTCGCGATCCATCAAGTTCAGATCAACACTTTGAGATGGCTTTTTTCCAAAAACGAGACCAACTTCTGGCTTTTAAAGCTCTTCAACAGCAATCAAGATCCATCATGCTGATGACAACCACGAAGGGACTCGAACCCTTAATCTTCTGATCCGAAGTCAGACGCCTTATCCATTAGGCCACGTGGTCTCTTGCTTGAGAATTAACCACAAACATTTTGAGATAGCTTGTTTCCAATTACAAGAACACCATTCCTTAATTAGGCATCTTCAACAGCTTGAGAGG
Source organism: Osmerus mordax (assembly GCF_038355195.1). Lineage (NCBI taxonomy): Eukaryota > Metazoa > Chordata > Actinopteri > Osmeriformes > Osmeridae > Osmerus > Osmerus mordax. The sequence continues at coordinate 16,306,764 of NC_090066.1, forward strand.
AATCAAGACGGACCCAGTTCAGAGAAAGGAACACAATTCTGTGGACAACGAGGCAGCGACTCTCAATCTTCTCACCATAAGCCAGACGCCTTATCCGTAACGACATGTATTCACTTCTTGCTCATTTAACCACACACACTTTGAGACAGACTGTTTCCTACAACATGGGAACAACTTTTTCCATCAAGCATCTTCGACAGCTCGACTGGAGTCGCGATCCATCAAGTTCAGATCAACACTTTGAGATGGCTTGCTTTCAAAAACGAGAACAACTTACGGCTTTTAAAGCTGTTCAACAGCAATCAAGATCCATCATGCTGATGACAACCACAAAGGGACTCGAACCCTTAATCTTCTGATCCTAAGTCAGACGCCTTATCCATTAGGCCACGTGGTCTCTTGCTTAAAAATTAACCACAAACATTTTGAGATAGCTTGTTTCCAATTACAAGAACACCATTTCTTAATTAGGCATCTTCAACAGCTTGAGAGGAATCAAGACGGACCCAGTTCAGAGAAAGGAACACAATTCTGTGGACAACGAGGCAGCGACTCTCAATCTTCTCACCATAAGTCAGACGCCTTATCCGTAACAACATGTATTCACTTCTTGCTAATTTAACCACACACACTTTGAGACAGACTGTTTCTAACAACATGGGAACAACTTTTCCAATCAAGCATCTTCGACAGCTCGACTGAAGACGCGATTCATCAAATTCAGATCAACACTTTGAGATGGCTTTTTTCCATAAACGAGACCAACTTATGGCTTTTAAAGCTCTTCAACAGCAATCAAGATCCATCATGCTGATGACAACCACGAAGGGACTCGAACCCTTAATCTTCTGATCCGAAGTCAGACGCCTTATCCATTAGGCCACGTGGTCTCTTGCTTCAGAACTAACCATAAACATTTTGAGATAGCTTTTTTCCAATTACGAGAACACTATTCCTTAAGTCAGATGCCTTTTCCGTAACGACATGTATTCACTTCTTGCTAATTTAACCACACACACTTTGAGACAGACTGTTTCCTACAACATGGGAACAACTTTTTCCATCAAGCATCTTCGACAGCTCGACTGGAGTCGCGATCCATCAAGTTCAGATCAACACTTTGAGATGGCTTGTTTTCAAAAACGAGAACAACTTACGGCTTTTAAAGCTGTTCAACAGCAATCAAGAACCATCATGCTGATGACAACCACGAAGGGACTCGAACCCTTAATCTTCTGATCCGAAGTCAGACGTCTTATCCATTAGGCCACGTGGTCTCTTGCTTCAGAAGTAACCACAAACATTTTAAAATAGCTTGTTTCCAATTACAAGAACACCATTCCTTAATTAGGCATCTTCAACAGCTTGAGAGGAATCAAGACGGACCCAGTTCAGAGAAAGGAACACAATTCTGTGGACAACGAGGAAGCGACTCTCAATCTTCTCACCATAAATCAGACGCCTTATCCGTAACGACATGTATTCACTTCTTGCTAATTTAACCACACACACTTTGAGACAGACTGTTTCCAACAACATGGGAACAACTTTTCCAATCAAGCATCTTCGACAGCTCGACTGAAGACGCGATTCATCAAGTTCAGATCAACACTTTGAGATGGCTTTTTTCCAAAAACGAGACCAACTTATGGCTTTTAAAGCTCTTCAACAGCAATCAAGATCCATCATGCTGATGACAATCACAAAGGGACTCAAACCCTTAATCTTCTGATCCGAAGTCAGACGCCTTATCCATTAGGCCACGTGGTCTCTTGCTTCAGAACTAACCATAAACATTTTAAGATAGCTTGTTTCCAATTACGAGAACACTATTCCTTAAGTCAGACGCCTTATCCGTAACAACATGTATTCACTTCTTGCTAATTTAACCACACACACTTTGAGACAGACTGTTTCCAACAACATGGGAACAACTTTTCCAATCAAGCATCTTCGACAGCTCGACTGAAGACGCGATTCATCAAGTTCAGATCAACACTTTGAGATGGCTTTTTTCCATAAACGAGACCAACTTATGGCTTTTAAAGCTCTTCAACGGCAATCAAGATCCATCATGCTGATGACAATCACGAAGGGACTCGAACCCTTAATCTTCTGATCCGAAGTCAGACGCCTTATCCATTAGGCCACTTGGTCTGTTGCTTCCGAACTAACCACAAACATTTTGAGATAGCTTGTTTCCAATTACGAGAACACTATTCCTTAAGTCAGACGCCTTATCCGTAACGACATGTATTCACTTCTTGCTGATCTAACCACACACACTTTGAGACAGACTGTTTCCTACAACATGGGAACAACTTTTTCCATCAAGCATCTTCGACAGCTCGACTGGAGTCGCGATCCATCAAGTTCAGATCAACACTTTGAGATGGCTTGTTTTCAAAAACGAGACCAACTTATGGCTTTTAAAGCTCTTCAACAGCAATGAAGATCCATCATGCTGATGACAGCCACAAAGGGACTTGAACCCTAAATCTTCTGATTTGAAGTCAGACGCCTTATCCATTAGGCCACGTGGTCTCTTGCTTAAGAATTAACCACAAACATTTTGAGATAGCTTGTTTCCAGTTACAAAAACACCATTTCTTAATTAGGCATCTTCAACAGCTTGAGAGGAGTCAAGATGGATCTAGTTCAGAGAAACGAACACAATTCTGTGGACAACGAGGAAGCGACTCTCAATCTTCTCACCATAAGCCAGACGCCTTATCAGTAACGACATGTATTCACTTCTTGCTCATTTAACCACACACACTTTGAGACAGACTGTTTCCTACAACATGGGAACAACTTTTTCCATCAAGCATCTTCGACAGCTCGACTGGAGTCGCGATCCATCAAGTTCAGATCAACACTTTGAGATGGCTTGTTTTCAAAAACGAGAACAACTTACGGCTTTTAAAGCTGTTCAACAGCAATCAAGATCCATCATGCTGATGACAACCACAAAGGGACTCGAACCCTTAATCTTCTGATCCTAAGTCAGACGCCTTATCCATTAGGCCACGTGGTCTCTTGCTTAAAAATTAACCACAAACATTTTGAGATAGCTTGTTTCCAATTACAAGAACACCATTCCTTAAGTCAGACGCCTTATCCGTAACGACATGTATTCACTTCTTGCTAATTTAACCACACACACTTTGAGACAGACTTGTTTCCTACAACATGTGAACAACTTTTTCTATAAAGCATCTTCGACAGCTCAACTGGAGTCGCGATCCATCAAGTTCAGATAAACACTTTGAGATGGCTTGTTTCCAAAGACGAGACCAACTTATGGCTTTTAAAGCTCTTCTACAGCAATCAAGAACCATCATGCAGATGACAACCACGAAGGGACTCGAACCCTTAATCTTCTGATCCGAAGTCAGACGCCTTATCCATTAGGCCACGTGGTCTCTTGCTTGAGAATTAACCACAAACATTTTGAGATAGCTTGTTTCCAATTACAAGAACACCATTCCTTAATTAGGCATCTTCAACAGCTTGAGAGGAATCAAGACGGACCCAGTTCAGAGAAAGGAACACAATTCTGTGGACAACGAGGCAGCGACTCTCAATCTTCTCACCATAAGTCAGACGCCTTATCCGTAACAACATGTATTCACTTCTTGCTAATTTAACCACACACACTTTGAGACAGACTGTTTCCAACAACATGGGAACAACTTTTCCAATCAAGCATCTTCGACAGCTCGACTGAAGACGCGATTCATCAAGTTCAGATCAACACTTTGAGATGGCTTTTTTCCATAAACGAGACCAACTTATGGCTTTTAAAGCTCTTCAACAGCAATGAAGATCCATCATGCTGATGACAGCCACAAAGGGACTTGAACCCTAAATCTTCTGATTTGAAGTCAGACGCCTTATCCATTAGGCCACGTGGTCTCTTGCTTAAGAATTAACCACAAACATTTTGAGATAGCTTGTTTCCAGTTACAAAAACACCATTTCTTAATTAGGCATCTTCAACAGCTTGAGAGGAGTCAAGATGGATCTAGTTCAGAGAAAGGAACACAATTCTGTGGACAACGAGGAAGCGACTCTCAATCTTCTCACCATAAGCCAGACGCCTTATCAGTAACGACATGTATTCACTTCTTGCTCATTTAACCACACACACTTTGAGACAGACTGTTTCCTACAACATGGGAACAACTTTTTCCATCAAGCATCTTCGACATATCGACTGGAGTTGCGATCCATCAAGTTCAGATCAACACTTTGAGATGGCTTGTTTTCAAAAACGAGACCAACTTCTGGCTTTTAAAGCTCTTCAACAGCAATCAAGATCCATCATGCTGATGACAACCACGAAGGGACTCGAACCCTTAATCTTCTGATCCGAAGTCAGACGCCTTATCCATTAGGCCACGTGGTCTCTTGCTTAAAAATTAACCACAAACATTTTGAGATAGCTTGTTTCCAATTACAAGAACACCATTCCTTAATTAGGCATCTTCAACAGCTTGAGAGGAATCAAGACGGACCCAGTTCAGAGAAAGGAACACAATTCTGTGGACAACGAGGAAGCGACTCTCAATCTTCTCACCATAAGCCAGACGCATTATCAGTAACGACATGTATTCACTTCTTGCTCATTTAACCACACACACTTTGAGACAGACTGTTTCCTACAACATGGGAACAACTTTTTCCATCAAGCATCTTCGACAGCTCGACTGGAGTCGCGATCCATCAAGTTCAGATCAACACTTTGAGATGGCTTGTTTTCAAAAACGAGAACAACTTACGGCTTTTAAAGCTGTTCAACAGCAATCAAGATCCATCATGCTGATGACAACCACAAAGGGACTCGAACCCTTAATCTTCTGATCCTAATTCAGACGCCTTATCCATTAGGCCACGTGTCTCTTGCTTAAAAATGAACCACAAACATTTTGAGATAGCTTGTTTCCAATTACAAGAACACCATTCCTTAATTAGGCATCTTCAACAGCTTGAGAGGAATCAAGACGGACCCAGTTCAGAGAAAGGAACACAATTCTGTGGACAACGAGGAAGCGACTCTCAATCTTCTCACCATAAGCCAGACGCCTTATCAGTAACGACATGTATTCACTTCTTGCTCATTTAACCACACACACTTTGAGACAGACTGTTTCCTACAACATGGGAACAACTTTTTCCATCAAGCATCTTCGACAGCTCGACTGGAGTCGCGATCCATCAAGTTCAGATCAACACTTTGAGATGGCTTTTTTCCATAAACGAGACCAACTTATGGCTTTTAAAGCTCTTCAACAGCAATCAAGATCCATCATGCTGATGACAACCACGAAGGGACTCGAACCCTTAATCTTCTGATCCGAAGTCAGACGCCTTATCCATTAGGCCACGTGGTCTCTTGCTTCAGAACTAACCACAAACATTTTGAGATAGCTTGTTTCCAATTACGAGAACACCATTCCTTAAGTCAGACGCCTTATCCGTAACGACATGTATTCACTTCTTGCTAATTTAACCACACACACTTTGAGACAGACTGTTTCCTACAACATGGGAACAACTTTTTCCATCAAGCATCTTCGACAGCTCGCCTGGAGTCGCGATCCATCAAGTTCAGATCAACACTTTGAGATGGCTTTTTTCCAAAAACGAGACCAACTTCTGGCTTTTAAAGCTCTTCAACAGCAATCAAGATCCATCATGCTGATGACAACCACGAAGGGACTCGAACCCTTAATCTTCTGATCCGAAGTCAGACGCCTTATCCATTAGGCCACGTGGTCTCTTGCTAGAGAATTAACCACAAACATTTTGAGATAGCTTGTTTCCAATTACAAGAACACCATTCCTTAATTAGGCATCTTCAACAGCTTGAGAGGAATCAAGACGGACCCAGTTCAGAGAAAGGAACACAATTCTGTGGACAACGAGGCAGCGACTCTCAATCTTCTCACCATAAGCCAGACGCCTTATCCGTAACGACATGTATTCACTTCTTGCTAATTTAACCACACACACTTTGAGACAGACTGTGTCCTACAACATGTGAACAACTTTTTCCATCAAGCATCTTCGACAGCTCGCCTGGAGTCGCGATCCATCAAGTTCAGATCAACACTTTGAGATGGCTTTTTTCCAAAAACGAGACCAACTTCTGGCTTTTAAAGCTCTTCAACAGCAATCAAGATCCATCATGCTGATGACAACCACGAAGGGACTCGAACCCTTAATCTTCTGATCCGAAGTCAGACGCCTTATCCATTAGGCCACGTGGTCTCTTGCTTGAGAATTAACCACAAACATTTTGAGATAGCTTGTTTCCAATTACAAGAACACCATTCCTTAATTAGGCATCTTCAACAGCTTGAGAGGAATCAAGACGGACCCAGTTCAGAGAAAGGAACACAATTCTGTGGACAACGAGGCAGCGACTCTCAATCTTCTCACCATAAGCCAGACGCCTTATCCGTAACGACATGTATTCACTTCTTGCTCATTTAACCACACACACTTTGAGACAGACTGTTTCCTACAACATGGGAACAACTTTTTCCATCAAGCATCTTCGACAGCTCGACTGGAGTCGCGATCCATCAAGTTCAGATCAACACTTTGAGATGGCTTGCTTTCAAAAACGAGAACAACTTACGGCTTTTAAAGCTGTTCAACAGCAATCAAGATCCATCATGCTGATGACAACCACAAAGGGACTCGAACCCTTAATCTTCTGATCCTAAGTCAGACGCCTTATCCATTAGGCCACGTGGTCTCTTGCTTAAAAATTAACCACAAACATTTTGAGATAGCTTGTTTCCAATTACAAGAACACCATTTCTTAATTAGGCATCTTCAACAGCTTGAGAGGAATCAAGACGGACCCAGTTCAGAGAAAGGAACACAATTCTGTGGACAACGAGGCAGCGACTCTCAATCTTCTCACCATAAGTCAGACGCCTTATCCGTAACAACATGTATTCACTTCTTGCTAATTTAACCACACACACTTTGAGACAGACTGTTTCTAACAACATGGGAACAACTTTTCCAATCAAGCATCTTCGACAGCTCGACTGAAGACGCGATTCATCAAATTCAGATCAACACTTTGAGATGGCTTTTTTCCATAAACGAGACCAACTTATGGCTTTTAAAGCTCTTCAACAGCAATCAAGATCCATCATGCTGATGACAACCACGAAGGGACTCGAACCCTTAATCTTCTGATCCGAAGTCAGACGCCTTATCCATTAGGCCACGTGGTCTCTTGCTTCAGAACTAACCATAAACATTTTGAGATAGCTTTTTTCCAATTACGAGAACACTATTCCTTAAGTCAGATGCCTTTTCCGTAACGACATGTATTCACTTCTTGCTAATTTAACCACACACACTTTGAGACAGACTGTTTCCTACAACATGGGAACAACTTTTTCCATCAAGCATCTTCGACAGCTCGACTGGAGTCGCGATCCATCAAGTTCAGATCAACACTTTGAGATGGCTTGTTTTCAAAAACGAGAACAACTTACGGCTTTTAAAGCTGTTCAACAGCAATCAAGAACCATCATGCTGATGACAACCACGAAGGGACTCGAACCCTTAATCTTCTGATCCGAAGTCAGACGTCTTATCCATTAGGCCACGTGGTCTCTTGCTTCAGAAGTAACCACAAACATTTTAAAATAGCTTGTTTCCAATTACAAGAACACCATTCCTTAATTAGGCATCTTCAACAGCTTGAGAGGAATCAAGACGGACCCAGTTCAGAGAAAGGAACACAATTCTGTGGACAACGAGGAAGCGACTCTCAATCTTCTCACCATAAATCAGACGCCTTATCCGTAACGACATGTATTCACTTCTTGCTAATTTAACCACACACACTTTGAGACAGACTGTTTCCAACAACATGGGAACAACTTTTCCAATCAAGCATCTTCGACAGCTCGACTGAAGACGCGATTCATCAAGTTCAGATCAACACTTTGAGATGGCTTTTTTCCAAAAACGAGACCAACTTATGGCTTTTAAAGCTCTTCAACAGCAATCAAGATCCATCATGCTGATGACAATCACAAAGGGACTCAAACCCTTAATCTTCTGATCCGAAGTCAGACGCCTTATCCATTAGGCCACGTGGTCTCTTGCTTCAGAACTAACCATAAACATTTTAAGATAGCTTGTTTCCAATTACGAGAACACTATTCCTTAAGTCAGACGCCTTATCCGTAACAACATGTATTCACTTCTTGCTAATTTAACCACACACACTTTGAGACAGACTGTTTCCAACAACATGGGAACAACTTTTCCAATCAAGCATCTTCGACAGCTCGACTGAAGACGCGATTCATCAAGTTCAGATCAACACTTTGAGATGGCTTTTTTCCATAAACGAGACCAACTTATGGCTTTTAAAGCTCTTCAACGGCAATCAAGATCCATCATGCTGATGACAATCACGAAGGGACTCGAACCCTTAATCTTCTGATCCGAAGTCAGACGCCTTATCCATTAGGCCACTTGGTCTGTTGCTTCCGAACTAACCACAAACATTTTGAGATAGCTTGTTTCCAATTACGAGAACACTATTCCTTAAGTCAGACGCCTTATCCGTAACGACATGTATTCACTTCTTGCTGATCTAACCACACACACTTTGAGACAGACTGTTTCCTACAACATGGGAACAACTTTTTCCATCAAGCATCTTCGACAGCTCGACTGGAGTCGCGATCCATCAAGTTCAGATCAACACTTTGAGATGGCTTGTTTTCAAAAACGAGACCAACTTATGGCTTTTAAAGCTCTTCAACAGCAATGAAGATCCATCATGCTGATGACAGCCACAAAGGGACTTGAACCCTAAATCTTCTGATTTGAAGTCAGACGCCTTATCCATTAGGCCACGTGGTCTCTTGCTTAAGAATTAACCACAAACATTTTGAGATAGCTTGTTTCCAGTTACAAAAACACCATTTCTTAATTAGGCATCTTCAACAGCTTGAGAGGAGTCAAGATGGATCTAGTTCAGAGAAACGAACACAATTCTGTGGACAACGAGGAAGCGACTCTCAATCTTCTCACCATAAGCCAGACGCCTTATCAGTAACGACATGTATTCACTTCTTGCTCATTTAACCACACACACTTTGAGACAGACTGTTTCCTACAACATGGGAACAACTTTTTCCATCAAGCATCTTCGACAGCTCGACTGGAGTCGCGATCCATCAAGTTCAGATCAACACTTTGAGATGGCTTGTTTTCAAAAACGAGAACAACTTACGGCTTTTAAAGCTGTTCAACAGCAATCAAGATCCATCATGCTGATGACAACCACAAAGGGACTCGAACCCTTAATCTTCTGATCCTAAGTCAGACGCCTTATCCATTAGGCCACGTGGTCTCTTGCTTAAAAATTAACCACAAACATTTTGAGATAGCTTGTTTCCAATTACAAGAACACCATTCCTTAAGTCAGACGCCTTATCCGTAACGACATGTATTCACTTCTTGCTAATTTAACCACACACACTTTGAGACAGACTTGTTTCCTACAACATGTGAACAACTTTTTCTATAAAGCATCTTCGACAGCTCAACTGGAGTCGCGATCCATCAAGTTCAGATAAACACTTTGAGATGGCTTGTTTCCAAAGACGAGACCAACTTATGGCTTTTAAAGCTCTTCTACAGCAATCAAGAACCATCATGCAGATGACAACCACGAAGGGACTCGAACCCTTAATCTTCTGATCCGAAGTCAGACGCCTTATCCATTAGGCCACGTGGTCTCTTGCTTGAGAAGTAACCACAAACATTTTAAAATAGCTTGTTTCCAATTACAAGAACACCATTCCTTAATTAGGCATCTTCAACAGCTTGAGAGGAATCAAGACGGACCCAGTTCAGAGAAAGGAACACAATTCTGTGGACAACGAGGAAGCGAATCTCAATCTTCTCACCATAAGCCAGACGCCTTATCCGTAACGACATGTATTCACTTCTTGCTAATTTAACCACACACACTTTGAGACAGACTGTGTCCTACAACATGTGAACAACTTTTTCCATCAAGCATCTTCGACAGCTCGCCTGGAGTCGTGATCCATCAAGTTCAGATCAACACTTTGAGATGGCTTTTTTCCAAAAACGGGACCAACTTCTGGCTTTTAAAGCTCTTCAACAGCAATCAAGATCCATCATGCTGATGACAACCACGAAGGGACTCGAACCCTTAATCTTCTGATCCGAAGTCAGACGCCTTATCCATTAGGCCACGTGGTCTCTTGCTTCAGAACTAACCATAAACATTTTGAGATAGCTTTTTTCCAATTACGAGAACACTTCCTTAAGTCAGATGCCTTTTCCGTAACGACATGTATTCACTTCTTGCTAATTTAACCACACACACTTTGAGACAGACTGTTTCCTACAACATGGGAACAACTTTTTCCATCAAGCATCTTCGACAGCTCGACTGGAGTCGCGATCCATCAAGTTCAGATCAACACTTTGAGATGGCTTGTTTTCAAAAACGAGAACAACTTACGGCTTTTAAAGCTCTTCAACAGCAATCAAGATCCATCATGCTGATGACAACCACAAAGGGACTCGAACCCTTAATCTTCTGATCCTAAGTCAGACGCCTTATCCATTAGGCCACGTGGTCTCTTGCTTAAAAATTAACCACAAACATTTTAAGATAGCTTGTTTCCAATTACAAGAACACCATTCCTTAATTAGGCATCTTCAACAGCTTGAGAGGAATCAAGACGGACCCAGTTCAGAGAAAGGAACACAATTCTGTGGACAACGAGGCAGCGACTCTCAATCTTCTCACCATAAGTCAGATGCCTTATCCGTAACAACATGTATTCACTTCTTGCTAATTTAACCACACACACTTTGAGACAGACTGTTTCCAACAACATGGGAACAACTTTTTCCATCAAGCATCTTCGACAGCTCGACTGGAGTCGCGATCCATCAAGTTCAGATCAACACTTTGAGATGGCTTGTTTTCAAAAACGAGAACAACTTACGGCTTTTAAAGCTGTTCAACAGCAATCAAGATCCATCATGCTGATGACAACCACAAAGGGACTCGAACCCTTAATCTTCTGATCCTAAGTCAGACGCCTTATCCATTAGGCCACGTGGTCTCTTGCTTAAAAATTAACCACAAACATTTTGAGATAGCTTGTTTCCAATTACAAGAACACCATTCCTTAAGTCAGACGCCTTATCCGTAACGACATGTATTCACTTCTTGCTAATTTAACCACACACACTTTGAGACAGACTTGTTTCCTACAACATGTGAACAACTTTTTCTATAAAGCATCTTCGACAGCTCAACTGGAGTCGCGATCCATCAAGTTCAGATAAACACTTTGAGATGGCTTGTTTCCAAAGACGAGACCAACTTATGGCTTTTAAAGCTCTTCTACAGCAATCAAGAACCATCATGCAGATGACAACCACGAAGGGACTCGAACCCTTAATCTTCTGATCCGAAGTCAGACGCCTTATCCATTAGGCCACGTGGTCTCTTGCTTGAGAAGTAACCACAAACATTTTAAAATAGCTTGTTTCCAATTACAAGAACACCATTCCTTAATTAGGCATCTTCAACAGCTTGAGAGGAATCAAGACGGACCCAGTTCAGAGAAAGGAACACAATTCTGTGGACAACGAGGAAGCGAATCTCAATCTTCTCACCATAAGCCAGACGCCTTATCCGTAACGACATGTATTCACTTCTTGCTAATTTAACCACACACACTTTGAGACAGACTGTGTCCTACAACATGTGAACAACTTTTTCCATCAAGCATCTTCGACAGCTCGCCTGGAGTCGTGATCCATCAAGTTCAGATCAACACTTTGAGATGGCTTTTTTCCAAAAACGGGACCAACTTCTGGCTTTTAAAGCTCTTCAACAGCAATCAAGATCCATCATGCTGATGACAACCACGAAGGGACTCGAACCCTTAATCTTCTGATCCGAAGTCAGACGCCTTATCCATTAGGCCACGTGGTCTCTTGCTTCAGAACTAACCATAAACATTTTGAGATAGCTTTTTTCCAATTACGAGAACACTTCCTTAAGTCAGATGCCTTTTCCGTAACGACATGTATTCACTTCTTGCTAATTTAACCACACACACTTTGAGACAGACTGTTTCCTACAACATGGGAACAACTTTTTCCATCAAGCATCTTCGACAGCTCGACTGGAGTCGCGATCCATCAAGTTCAGATCAACACTTTGAGATGGCTTGTTTTCAAAAACGAGAACAACTTACGGCTTTTAAAGCTCTTCAACAGCAATCAAGATCCATCATGCTGATGACAACCACAAAGGGACTCGAACCCTTAATCTTCTGATCCTAAGTCAGACGCCTTATCCATTAGGCCACGTGGTCTCTTGCTTAAAAATTAACCACAAACATTTTGAGATAGCTTGTTTCCAATTACAAGAACACCATTCCTTAATTAGGCATCTTCAACAGCTTGAGAGGAATCAAGACGGACCCAGTTCAGAGAAAGGAACACAATTCTGTGGACAACGAGGCAGCGACTCTCAATCTTCTCACCATAAGTCAGATGCCTTATCCGTAACAACATGTATTCACTTCTTGCTAATTTAACCACACACACTTTGAGACAGACTGTTTCCAACAACATGGGAACAACTTTTTCCATCAAGCATATTCGACAGCTCGACTGGAGTCGCGATCCATCAAGTTCAGATCAACACTTTGAGATGGCTTGTTTTCAAAAACGAGAACAACTTATGGCTTTTAAAGCTCTTCAACAGCAGTCAAGATCCATCATGCTGATGACAATCACGAAGGGACTCGAACCCTTAATCTTCTTATCCGAAGTCAGACGCCTTATCCATTAGGCCACGTGGTCTCTTGCTTCAGAACTAACCATAAACATTTTGAGATAGCTTGTTTCCAATTACGAGAACACCATTCCTTAAGTCAGACGCCTTATCCGTAACGACATGTATTCACTTCTTGCTAATTTAACCACACACACTTTGAGACAGACTGTTTCCTACAACATGGGAACAACTTTTTCCATCAAGCATCTTCGACAGCTCGCCTGGAGTCGCGATCCATCAAGTTCAGATCAACACTTTGAGATGGCTTTTTTCCAAAAACGAGACCAACTTCTGGCTTTTAAAGCTTTTCAACAGCAATCAAGATCCATCATGCTGATGACAACCACAAAGGGACTCGAACCCTTAATCTTCTGATCCTAAGTCAGACGCCTTATCCATTAGGCCACGTGGTCTCTTGCTTAAAAATTAACCACAAACATTTTGAGATAGCTTGTTTCCAATTACGAGAACACCATTCCTTAAGTCAGACGCCTTATCCGTAACGACATGTATTCACTTCTTGCTAATTTAACCACACACACTTTGAGACAGACTTGTTTCCTACAACATGTGAACAACTTTTTCTATAAAGCATCTTCGACAGCTCAACTGGAGTCGCGATCCATCAAGTTCAGATAAACACTTTGAGATGGCTTGTTTCCAAAGACGAGACCAACTTATGGCTTTTAAAGCTCTTCTACAGCAATCAAGAACCATCATGCAGATGACAACCACGAAGGGACTCGAACCCTTAATCTTCTGATCCGATGTCAGACGCCTTATCCATTAGGCCACGTGGTCTCTTGCTTCAGAAGTAACCACAAACATTTTAAAATAGCTTGTTTCCAATTACAAGAACACCATTCCTTAATTAGGCATCTTCAACAGCTTGAGAGGAATCAAGACGGACCCAGTTCAGAGAAAGGAACACAATTCTGTGGACAACGAGGAAGCGAATCTCAATCTTCTCACCATAAGCCAGACGCCTTATCCGTAACGACATGTATTCACTTCTTGCTAATTTAACCACACACACTTTGAGACAGACTGTGTCCTACAACATGTGAACAACTTTTTCCATCAAGCATCTTCGACAGCTCGCCTGGAGTCGTGATCCATCAAGTTCAGATCAACACTTTGAGATGGCTTTTTTCCAAAAACGGGACCAACTTCTGGCTTTTAAAGCTCTTCAACAGCAATCAAGATCCATCATGCTGATGACAACCACGAAGGGACTCGAACCCTTAATCTTCTGATCCGAAGTCAGACGCCTTATCCATTAGGCCACGTGGTCTCTTGCTTCAGAACTAACCATAAACATTTTGAGATAGCTTTTTTCCAATTACGAGAACACTTCCTTAAGTCAGATGCCTTTTCCGTAACGACATGTATTCACTTCTTGCTAATTTAACCACACACACTTTGAGACAGACTGTTTCCTACAACATGGGAACAACTTTTTCCATCAAGCATCTTCGACAGCTCGACTGGAGTCGCGATCCATCAAGTTCAGATCAACACTTTGAGATGGCTTGTTTTCAAAAACGAGAACAACTTACGGCTTTTAAAGCTCTTCAACAGCAATCAAGATCCATCATGCTGATGACAACCACAAAGGGACTCGAACCCTTAATCTTCTGATCCTAAGTCAGACGCCTTATCCATTAGGCCACGTGGTCTCTTGCTTAAAAATTAACCACAAACATTTTGAGATAGCTTGTTTCCAATTACAAGAACACCATTCCTTAATTAGGCATCTTCAACAGCTTGAGAGGAATCAAGACGGACCCAGTTCAGAGAAAGGAACACAATTCTGTGGACAACGAGGCAGCGACTCTCAATCTTCTCACCATAAGTCAGATGCCTTATCCGTAACAACATGTATTCACTTCTTGCTAATTTAACCACACACACTTTGAGACAGACTGTTTCCAACAACATGGGAACAACTTTTTCCATCAAGCATATTCGACAGCTCGACTGGAGTCGCGATCCATCAAGTTCAGATCAACACTTTGAGATGGCTTGTTTTCAAAAACGAGAACAACTTATGGCTTTTAAAGCTCTTCAACAGCAGTCAAGATCCATCATGCTGATGACAACCACAACGGGACTCGAACCCTTAATCTTCTGATCCTAAGTCAGACGCCTTATCCATTAGGCCACGTGGTCTCTTGCTTAAAAATTAACCACAAACATTTTGAGATAGCTTGTTTCCAATTACGAGAACACCATTCCTTAAGTCAGACGCCTTATCCGTAACGACATGTATTCACTTCTTGCTAATTTAACCACACACACTTTGAGACAGACTTGTTTCCTACAACATGTGAACAACTTTTTCTATAAAGCATCTTCGACAGCTCAACTGGAGTCGCGATCCATCAAGTTCAGATAAACACTTTGAGATGGCTTGTTTCCAAAGACGAGACCAACTTATGGCTTTTAAAGCTCTTCTACAGCAATCAAGAACCATCATGCAGATGACAACCACGAAGGGACTCGAACCCTTAATCTTCTGATCCGAAGTCAGACGCCTTATCCATTAGGCCACGTGGTCTCTTGCTTCAGAAGTAACCACAAACATTTTAAAATAGCTTGTTTCCAATTACAAGAACACCATTCCTTAATTAGGCATCTTCAACAGCTTGAGAGGAATCAAGACGGACCCAGTTCAGAGAAAGGAACACAATTCTGTGGACAACGAGGCAGCGACTCTCAATCTTCTCACCATAAGCCAGACGCCTTATCCGTAACGACATGTATTCACTTCTTGCTAATTTAACCACACACACTTTGAGACAGACTGTGTCCTACAACATGTGAACAACTTTTTCCATCAAGCATCTTCGACAGCTCGCCTGGAGTCGCGATCCATCAAGTTCAGATCAACACTTTGAGATGGCTTTTTTCCAAAAACGAGACCAACTTCTGGCTTTTAAAGCTCTTCAACAGCAATCAAGATCCATCATGCTGATGACAACCACGAAGGGACTCGAACCCTTAATCTTCTGATCCGAAGTCAGACGCCTTATCCATTAGGCCACGTGGTCTCTTGCTTGAGAATTAACCACAAACATTTTGAGATAGCTTGTTTCCAATTACAAGAACACCATTCCTTAATTAGGCATCTTCAACAGCTTGAGAGGAATCAAGACGGACCCAGTTCAGAGAAAGGAACACAATTCTGTGGACAACGAGGCAGCGACTCTCAATCTTCTCACCATAAGCCAGACGCCTTATCCGTAACGACATGTATTCACTTCTTGCTCATTTAACCACACACACTTTGAGACAGACTGTTTCCTACAACATGGGAACAACTTTTTCCATCAAGCATCTTCGACAGCTCGACTGGAGTCGCAATCCATCAAGTTCAGATCAACACTTTGAGATGGCTTGTTTTCAAAAACGAGAACAACTTACGGCTTTTAAAGCTGTTCAACAGCAATCAAGATCCATCATGCTGATGACAACCACAAAGGGACTCGAACCCTTAATCTTCCGATCCTAATTCAGACGCCTTATCCATTAGGCCACGTGTCTCTTGCTTAAAAATGAACCACAAACATTTTGAGATAGCTTGTTTCCAATTACAAGAACACCATTCCTTAATTAGGCATCTTCAACAGCTTGAGAGGAATCAAGACGGACCCAGTTCAGAGAAAGGAACACAATTCTGTGGACAACGAGGAAGCGACTCTCAATCTTCTCACCATAAGCCAGACGCCTTATCAGTAACGACATGTATTCACTTCTTGCTCATTTAACCACACACACTTTGAGACAGACTGTTTCCTACAACATGGGAACAACTTTTTCCATCAAGCATCTTCGACAGCTCGACTGGAGTCGCGATCCATCAAGTTCAGATCAACACTTTGAGATGGCTTTTTTCCATAAACGAGACCAACTTATGGCTTTTAAAGCTCTTCAAAAGCAATCAAGATCCATCATGCTGATGACAACCACGAAGGGACTCGAACCCTTAATCTTCTGATCCGAAGTCAGACGCCTTATCCATTAGGCCACGTGGTCTCTTGCTTCAGAACTAACCACAAACATTTTGAGATAGCTTGTTTCCAATTACGAGAACACCATTCCTTAAGTCAGACGCCTTATCCGTAACGACATGTATTCACTTCTTGCTAATTTAACCACACACACTTTGAGACAGACTGTTTCCTACAACATGGGAACAACTTTTTCCATCAAGCATCTTCGACAGCTCGCCTGGAGTCGCGATCCATCAAGTTCAGATCAACACTTTGAGATGGCTTTTTTCCAAAAACGAGACCAACTTCTGGCTTTTAAAGCTCTTCAACAGCAATCAAGATCCATCATGCTGATGACAACCACGAAGGGACTCGAACCCTTAATCTTCTGATCCGAAGTCAGACGCCTTATCCATTAGGCCACGTGGTCTCTTGCTAGAGAATTAACCACAAACATTTTGAGATAGCTTGTTTCCAATTACAAGAACACCATTCCTTATTTAGGCATCTTCAACAGCTTGAGAAGAATCAAGACGGACCCAGTTCAGAGAAAGGAACACAATTCTGTGGACAACGAGGCAGCGACTCTCAATCTTCTCACCATAAGTCAGACGCCTTATCCGTAACAACATGTATTCACTTCTTGCTAATTTAACCACACACACTTTGAGACAGAATGTTTCCAACAACATGGGAACAACTTTTCCAATCAAGCATCTTCGACAGCTCGACTGAAGACGCGATTCATCAAGTTCAGATCAACACTTTGAGATGGCTTTTTTCCATAAACGAGACCAACTTATGGCTTTTAAAGCTCTTCAACAGCAATCAAGATCCATCATGCTGATGACAATCACGAAGGGATTCGAACCCTTAATCTTCTTATCCGAAGTCAGACGCCTTATCCATTAGGCCACGTGGTCTCTTGCTTCAGAACTAACCATAAACATTTTGAGATAGCTTGTTTCCAATTACGAGAACACCATTCCTTAAGTCAGACGCCTTATCCGTAACGACATGTATTCACTTCTTGCTAATTTAACCACACACACTTTGAGACAGACTGTTTCCTACAACATGGGAACAACTTTTTCCATCAAGCATCTTCGACAGCTCGCCTGGAGTCGCGATCCATCAAGTTCAGATCAACACTTTGAGATGGCTTTTTTCCAAAAACGAGACCAACTTCTGGCTTTTAAAGCTTTTCAACAGCAATCAAGATCCATCATGCTGATGACAACCACAAAGGGACTCGAACCCTTAATCTTCTGATCCTAAGTCAGACGCCTTATCCATTAGGCCACGTGGTCTCTTGCTTAAAAATTAACCACAAACATTTTGAGATAGCTTGTTTCCAATTACGAGAACACCATTCCTTAAGTCAGACGCCTTATCCGTAACGACAT
Organism: Osmerus mordax; assembly: GCF_038355195.1. Lineage (NCBI taxonomy): Eukaryota > Metazoa > Chordata > Actinopteri > Osmeriformes > Osmeridae > Osmerus > Osmerus mordax. The sequence continues at coordinate 16,325,066 of NC_090066.1, forward strand.
GTATTCACTTCTTGCTAATTTAACCACACACACTTTGAGACAGACTTGTTTCCTACAACATGTGAACAACTTTTTCTATAAAGCATCTTCGACAGCTCAACTGGAGTCGCGATCCATCAAGTTCAGATAAACACTTTGAGATGGCTTGTTTCCAAAGACGAGACCAACTTATGGCTTTTAAAGCTCTTCTACAGCAATCAAGAACCATCATGCAGATGACAACCACGAAGGGACTCGAACCCTTAATCTTCTGATCCGAAGTCAGACGCCTTATCCATTAGGCCACGTGGTCTCTTGCTTCAGAAGTAACCACAAACATTTTAAAATAGCTTGTTTCCAATTACAAGAACACCATTCCTTAATTAGGCATCTTCAACAGCTTGAGAGGAATCAAGACGGACCCAGTTCAGAGAAAGGAACACAATTCTGTGGACAACGAGGAAGCGAATCTCAATCTTTTCACCATAAGCCAGACGCCTTATCCGTAACGACATGTATTCACTTCTTGCTAATTTAACCACACACACTTTGAGACAGACTGTGTCCTACAACATGTGAACAACTTTTTCCATCAAGCATCTTCGACAGCTCGCCTGGAGTCGTGATCCATCAAGTTCAGATCAACACTTTGAGATGGCTTTTTTCCAAAAACGGGACCAACTTCTGGCTTTTAAAGCTCTTCAACAGCAATCAAGATCCATCATGCTGATGACAACCACGAAGGGACTCGAACCCTTAATCTTCTGATCCGAAGTCAGACGCCTTATCCATTAGGCCACGTGGTCTCTTGCTTCAGAACTAACCATAAACATTTTGAGATAGCTTTTTTCCAATTACGAGAACACTTCCTTAAGTCAGATGCCTTTTCCGTAACGACATGTATTCACTTCTTGCTAATTTAACCACACACACTTTGAGACAGATTGTTTCCTACAACATGGGAACAACTTTTTCCATCAAGCATCTTCGACAGCTCGACTGGAGTCGCGATCCATCAAGTTCAGATCAACACTTTGAGATGGCTTGTTTTCAAAAACGAGAACAACTTACGGCTTTTAAAGCTCTTCAACAGCAATCAAGATCCATCATGCTGATGACAACCACAAAGGGACTCGAACCCTTAATCTTCTGATCCTAAGTCAGACGCCTTATCCATTAGGCCACGTGGTCTCTTGCTTAAAAATTAACCACAAACATTTTGAGATAGCTTGTTTCCAATTACAAGAACACCATTCCTTAATTAGGCATCTTCAACAGCTTGAGAGGAATCAAGACGGACCCAGTTCAGAGAAAGGAACACAATTCTGTGGACAACGAGGCAGCGACTCTCAATCTTCTCACCATAAGTCAGATGCCTTATCCGTAACAACATGTATTCACTTCTTGCTAATTTAACCACACACACTTTGAGACAGACTGTTTCCAACAACATGGGAACAACTTTTTCCATCAAGCATATTCGACAGCTCGACTGGAGTCGCGATCCATCAAGTTCAGATCAACACTTTGAGATGGCTTGTTTTCAAAAACGAGAACAACTTATGGCTTTTAAAGCTCTTCAACAGCAGTCAAGATCCATCATGCTGATGACAACCACAAAGGGACTCGAACCCTTAATCTTCTGATCCTAAGTCAGACGCCTTATCCATTAGGCCACGTGGTCTCTTGCTTAAAAATTAACCACAAACATTTTGAGATAGCTTGTTTCCAATTACGAGAACACCATTCCTTAAGTCAGACGCCTTATCCGTAACGACATGTATTCACTTCTTGCTAATTTAACCACACACACTTTGAGACAGACTTGTTTCCTACAACATGTGAACAACTTTTTCTATAAAGCATCTTCGACAGCTCAACTGGAGTCGCGATCCATCAAGTTCAGATAAACACTTTGAGATGGCTTGTTTCCAAAGACGAGACCAACTTATGGCTTTTAAAGCTCTTCTACAGCAATCAAGAACCATCATGCAGATGACAACCACGAAGGGACTCGAACCCTTAATCTTCTGATCCGAAGTCAGACGCCTTATCCATTAGGCCACGTGGTCTCTTGCTAGAGAATTAACCACAAACATTTTGAGATAGCTTGTTTCCAATTACAAGAACACCATTCCTTAATTAGGCATCTTCAACAGCTTGAGAGGAATCAAGACGGACCCAGTTCAGAGAAAGGAACACAATTCTGTGGACAACGAGGCAGCGACTCTCAATCTTCTCACCATAAGCCAGACGCCTTATCCGTAACGACATGTATTCACTTCTTGCTAATTTAACCACACACACTTTGAGACAGACTGTGTCCTACAACATGTGAACAACTTTTTCCATCAAGCATCTTCGACAGCTCGCCTGGAGTCGCGATCCATCAAGTTCAGATCAACACTTTGAGATGGCTTTTTTCCAAAAACGAGACCAACTTCTGGCTTTTAAAGCTCTTCAACAGCAATCAAGATCCATCATGCTGATGACAACCACGAAGGGACTCGAACCCTTAATCTTCTGATCCGAAGTCAGACGCCTTATCCATTAGGCCACGTGGTCTCTTGCTTGAGAATTAACCACAAACATTTTGAGATAGCTTGTTTCCAATTACAAGAACACCATTCCTTAATTAGGCATCTTCAACAGCTTGAGAGGAATCAAGACGGACCCAGTTCAGAGAAAGGAACACAATTCTGTGGACAACGAGGCAGCGACTCTCAATCTTCTCACCATAAGCCAGACGCCTTATCCGTAACGACATGTATTCACTTCTTGCTCATTTAACCACACACACTTTGAGACAGACTGTTTCCTACAACATGGGAACAACTTTTTCCATCAAGCATCTTCGACAGCTCGACTGGAGTCGCGATCCATCAAGTTCAGATCAACACTTTGAGATGGCTTGTTTTCAAAAACGAGAACAACTTACGGCTTTTAAAGCTGTTCAACAGCAATCAAGATCCATCATGCTGATGACAACCACAAAGGGACTCGAACCCTTAATCTTCTGATCCTAAGTCAGACACCTTATCCATTAGGCCACGTGGTCTCTTGCTTAAAAATTAACCACAAACATTTTGAGATAGCTTGTTTCCAATTACAAGAACACCATTTCTTAATTAGGCATCTTCAACAGCTTGAGAGGAATCAAGACGGACCCAGTTCAGAGAAAGGAACACAATTCTGTGGACAACGAGGCAGCGACTCTCAATCTTCTCACCATAAGTCAGACGCCTTATCCGTAACAACATGTATTCACTTCTTGCTAATTTAACCACACACACTTTGAGACAGACTGTTTCTAACAACATGGGAACAACTTTTCCAATCAAGCATCTTCGACAGCTCGACTGAAGACGCGATTCATCAAATTCAGATCAACACTTTGAGATGGCTTTTTTCCATAAACGAGACCAACTTATGGCTTTTAAAGCTCTTCAACAGCAATCAAGATCCATCATGCTGATGACAACCACGAAGGGACTCGAACCCTTAATCTTCTGATCCGAAGTCAGACGCCTTATCCATTAGGCCACGTGGTCTCTTGCTTCAGAACTAACCATAAACATTTTGAGATAGCTTTTTTCCAATTACGAGAACACTATTCCGTAAGTCAGATGCCTTTTCCGTAACGACATGTATTCACTTCTTGCTAATTTAACCACACACACTTTGAGACAGACTGTTTCCTACAACATGGGAACAACTTTTTCCATCAAGCATCTTCGACAGCTCGACTGGAGTCGCGATCCATCAAGTTCAGATCAACACTTTGAGATGGCTTGTTTTCAAAAACGAGAACAACTTACGGCTTTTAAAGCTGTTCAACAGCAATCAAGAACCATCATGCTGATGACAACCACGAAGGGACTCGAACCCTTAATCTTCTGATCCGAAGTCAGACGTCTTATCCATTAGGCCACGTGGTCTCTTGCTTCAGAAGTAACCACAAACATTTTAAAATAGCTTGTTTCCAATTACAAGAACACCATTCCTTAATTAGGCATCTTCAACAGCTTGAGAGGAATCAAGACGGACCCAGTTCAGAGAAAGGAACACAATTCTGTGGACAACGAGGAAGCGACTCTCAATCTTCTCACCATAAATCAGACGCCTTATCCGTAACGACATGTATTCACTTCTTGCTAATTTAACCACACACACTTTGAGACAGACTGTTTCCAACAACATGGGAACAACTTTTCCAATCAAGCATCTTCGACAGCTCGACTGAAGACGCGATTCATCAAGTTCAGATCAACACTTTGAGATGGCTTTTTTCCAAAAACGAGACCAACTTATGGCTTTTAAAGCTCTTCAACAGCAATCAAGATCCATCATGCTGATGACAATCACAAAGGGACTCGAACCCTTAATCTTCTGATCCGAAGTCAGACGCCTTATCCATTAGGCCACGTGGTCTCTTGCTTCAGAACTAACCATAAACATTTTGAGATAGCTTGTTTCCAATTACGAGAACACTATTCCTTAAGTCAGACGCCTTATCCGTAACAACATGTATTCACTTCTTGCTAATTTAACCACACACACTTTGAGACAGACTGTTTCCAACAACATGGGAACAACTTTTCCAATCAAGCATCTTCGACAGCTCGACTGAAGACGCGATTCATCAAGTTCAGATCAACACTTTGAGATGGCTTTTTTCCATAAACGAGACCAACTTATGGCTTTTAAAGCTCTTCAACGGCAATCAAGATCCATCATGCTGATGACAATCACGAAGGGACTCGAACCCTTAATCTTCTGATCCGAAGTCAGACGCCTTATCCATTAGGCCACTTGGTCTGTTGCTTCCGAACTAACCACAAACATTTTGAGATAGCTTGTTTCCAATTACGAGAACACTATTCCTTAAGTCAGACGCCTTATCCGTAACGACATGTATTCACTTCTTGCTGATCTAACCACACACACTTTGAGACAGACTGTTTCCTACAACATGGGAACAACTTTTTCCATCAAGCATCTTCGACAGCTCGACTGGAGTCGCGATCCATCAAGTTCAGATCAACACTTTGAGATGGCTTGTTTTCAAAAACGAGACCAACTTATGGCTTTTAAAGCTCTTCAACAGCAATGAAGATCCATCATGCTGATGACAGCCACAAAGGGACTTGAACCCTAAATCTTCTGATTTGAAGTCAGACGCCTTATCCATTAGGCCACGTGGTCTCTTGCTTAAGAATTAACCACAAACATTTTGAGATAGCTTGTTTCCAGTTACAAAAACACAATTTCTTAATTAGGCATCTTCAACAGCTTGAGAGGAGTCAAGATGGATCTAGTTCAGAGAAACGAACACAATTCTGTGGACAACGAGGAAGCGACTCTCAATCTTCTCACCATAAGCCAGACGCCTTATCAGTAACGACATGTATTCACTTCTTGCTAATTTAACCACACACACTTTGAGACAGACTGTTTCTAACAACATGGGAACAACTTTTCCAATCAAGCATCTTCGACAGCTCGACTGAAGACGCGATTCATCAAATTCAGATCAACACTTTGAGATGGCTTTTTTCCATAAACGAGACCAACTTATGGCTTTTAAAGCTCTTCAACAGCAATCAAGATCCATCATGCTGATGACAACCACGAAGGGACTCGAACCCTTAATCTTCTGATCCGAAGTCAGACGCCTTATCCATTAGGCCACGTGGTCTCTTGCTTCAGAACTAACCATAAACATTTTGAGATAGCTTTTTTCCAATTACGAGAACACTATTCCGTAAGTCAGATGCCTTTTCCGTAACGACATGTATTCACTTCTTGCTAATTTAACCACACACACTTTGAGACAGACTGTTTCCTACAACATGGGAACAACTTTTTCCATCAAGCATCTTCGACAGCTCGACTGGAGTCGCGATCCATCAAGTTCAGATCAACACTTTGAGATGGCTTGTTTTCAAAAACGAGAACAACTTACGGCTTTTAAAGCTGTTCAACAGCAATCAAGAACCATCATGCTGATGACAACCACGAAGGGACTCGAACCCTTAATCTTCTGATCCGAAGTCAGACGTCTTATCCATTAGGCCACGTGGTCTCTTGCTTCAGAAGTAACCACAAACATTTTAAAATAGCTTGTTTCCAATTACAAGAACACCATTCCTTAATTAGGCATCTTCAACAGCTTGAGAGGAATCAAGACGGACCCAGTTCAGAGAAAGGAACACAATTCTGTGGACAACGAGGAAGCGACTCTCAATCTTCTCACCATAAATCAGACGCCTTATCCGTAACGACATGTATTCACTTCTTGCTAATTTAACCACACACACTTTGAGACAGACTGTTTCCAACAACATGGGAACAACTTTTCCAATCAAGCATCTTCGACAGCTCGACTGAAGACGCGATTCATCAAGTTCAGATCAACACTTTGAGATGGCTTTTTTCCAAAAACGAGACCAACTTATGGCTTTTAAAGCTCTTCAACAGCAATCAAGATCCATCATGCTGATGACAATCACAAAGGGACTCGAACCCTTAATCTTCTGATCCGAAGTCAGACGCCTTATCCATTAGGCCACGTGGTCTCTTGCTTCAGAACTAACCATAAACATTTTGAGATAGCTTGTTTCCAATTACGAGAACACTATTCCTTAAGTCAGACGCCTTATCCGTAACAACATGTATTCACTTCTTGCTAATTTAACCACACACACTTTGAGACAGACTGTTTCCAACAACATGGGAACAACTTTTCCAATCAAGCATCTTCGACAGCTCGACTGAAGACGCGATTCATCAAGTTCAGATCAACACTTTGAGATGGCTTGTTTTCAAAAACGAGAACAACTTACGGCTTTTAAAGCTGTTCAACAGCAATCAAGAACCATCATGCTGATGACAACCACGAAGGGACTCGAACCCTTAATCTTCTGATCCGAAGTCAGACGTCTTATCCATTAGGCCACGTGGTCTCTTGCTTCAGAAGTAACCACAAACATTTTAAAATAGCTTGTTTCCAATTACAAGAACACCATTCCTTAATTAGGCATCTTCAACAGCTTGAGAGGAATCAAGACGGACCCAGTTCAGAGAAAGGAACACAATTCTGTGGACAACGAGGAAGCGACTCTCAATCTTCTCACCATAAATCAGACGCCTTATCCGTAACGACATGTATTCACTTCTTGCTAATTTAACCACACACACTTTGAGACAGACTGTTTCCAACAACATGGGAACAACTTTTCCAATCAAGCATCTTCGACAGCTCGACTGAAGACGCGATTCATCAAGTTCAGATCAACACTTTGAGATGGCTTTTTTCCATAAACGAGACCAACTTATGGCTTTTAAAGCTCTTCAACAGCAATCAAGATCCATCATGCTGATGACAATCACGAAGGGACTCGAACCCTTAATCTTCTTATCCGAAGTCAGACGCCTTATCCATTAGGCCACGTGGTCTCTTGCTTCAGAACTAACCATAAACATTTTGAGATAGCTTGTTTCCAATTACGAGAACACCATTCCTTAAGTCAGACGCCTTATCCGTAACGACATGTATTCACTTCTTGCTAATTTAACCACACACACTTTGAGACAGACTTGTTTCCTACAACATGTGAACAACTTTTTCTATAAAGCATCTTCGACAGCTCAACTGGAGTCGCGATCCATCAAGTTCAGATAAACACTTTGAGATGGCTTGTTTCCAAAGACGAGACCAACTTATGGCTTTTAAAGCTCTTCTACAGCAATCAAGAACCATCATGCAGATGACAACCACGAAGGGACTCGAACCCTTAATCTTGTGATCCGAAGTCAGACGCCTTATCCATTAGGCCACGTGGTCTCTTGCTTGAGAAGTAACCACAAACATTTTAAAATAGCTTGTTTCCAATTACAAGAACACCATTCCTTAATTATGCATCTTCAACAGCTTGAGAGGAATCAAGACGGACCCAGTTCAGAGAAAGGAACACAATTCTGTGGACAACGAGGAAGCGAATCTCAATCTTCTCACCATAAGCCAGACGCCTTATCCGTAACGACATGTATTCACTTCTTGCTAATTTAACCACACACACTTTGAGACAGACTGTGTCCTACAACATGTGAACAACTTTTTCCATCAAGCATCTTCGACAGCTCGCCTGGAGTCGTGATCCATCAAGTTCAGATCAACACTTTGAGATGGCTTTTTTCCAAAAACTGGACCAACTTCTGGCTTTTAAAGCTCTTCAACAGCAATCAAGATCCATCATGCTGATGACAGCCACGAAGGGACTCGAACCCTTAATCTTCTGATCCGAAGTCAGACGCCTTATCCATTAGGCCACGTGGTCTCTTGCTTCAGAACTAACCATAAACATTTTGAGATAGCTTTTTTCCAATTACGAGAACACTTCCTTAAGTCAGATGCCTTTTCCGTAACGACATGTATTCACTTCTTGCTAATTTAACCACACACACTTTGAGACAGACTGTTTCCTACAACATGGGAACAACTTTTTCCATCAAGCATCTTCGACAGCTCGACTGGAGTCGCGATCCATCAAGTTCAGATCAACACTTTGAGATGGCTTGTTTTCAAAAACGAGAACAACTTACGGCTTTTAAAGCTCTTCAACAGCAATCAAGATCCATCATGCTGATGACAACCACAAAGGGACTCGAACCCTTAATCTTCTGATCCTAAGTCAGACGCCTTATCCATTAGGCCACGTGGTCTCTTGCTTAAAAATTAACCACAAACATTTTGAGATAGCTTGTTTCCAATTACAAGAACACCATTCCTTAATTAGGCATCTTCAACAGCTTGAGAGGAATCAAGACGGACCCAGTTCAGAGAAAGGAACACAATTCTGTGGACAACGAGGCAGCGACTCTCAATCTTCTCACCATAAGTCAGATGCCTTATCCTTAACAACATGTATTCACTTCTTGCTAATTTAACCACACACACTTTGAGACAGACTGTTTCCAACAACATGGGAACAACTTTTTCCATCAAGCATATTCGACAGCTCGACTGGAGTCGCGATCCATCAAGTTCAGATCAACACTTTGAGATGGCTTGTTTTCAAAAACGAGAACAACTTATGGCTTTTAAAGCTCTTCAACAGCAGTCAAGATCCATCATGCTGATGACAACCACAAAGGGACTCGAACCCTTAATCTTCTGATCCTAAGTCAGACGCCTTATCCATTAGGCCACGTGGTCTCTTGCTTAAAAATTAACCACAAACATTTTGAAATAGCTTGTTTCCAATTACGAGAACACCATTCCTTAAGTCAGACGCCTTATCCGTAACGACATGTATTCACTTCTTGCTAATTTAACCACACACACTTTGAGACAGACTTGTTTCCTACAACATGTGAACAACTTTTTCTATAAAGCATCTTCGACAGCTCAACTGGAGTCGCGATCCATCAAGTTCAGATAAACACTTTGAGATGGCTTGTTTCCAAAGACGAGACCAACTTATGGCTTTTAAAGCTCTTCTACAGCAATCAAGAACCATCATGCAGATGACAACCACGAAGGGACTCGAACCCTTAATCTTCTGATCCGAAGTCAGACGCCTTATCCATTAGGCCACGTGGTCTCTTGCTTCAGAAGTAACCACAAACATTTTAAAATAGCTTGTTTCCAATTACAAGAACACCATTCCTTAATTAGGCATCTTCAACAGCTTGAGAGGAATCAAGACGGACCCAGTTCAGAGAAAGGAACACAATTCTGTGGACAACGAGGAAGCGAATCTCAATCTTCTCACCATAAGCCAGACGCCTTATCCGTAACGACATGTATTCACTTCTTGCTAATTTAACCACACACACTTTGAGACAGACTGTGTCCTACAACATGTGAACAACTTTTTCCATCAAGCATCTTCGACAGCTCGCCTGGAGTCGCGATCCATCAAGTTCAGATCAACACTTTGAGATGGCTTTTTTCCAAAAACGAGACCAACTTCTGGCTTTTAAAGCTCTTCAACAGCAATCAAGATCCATCATGCTGATGACAACCACGAAGGGACTCGAACCCTTAATCTTCTGATCCGAAGTCAGACGCCTTATCCATTAGGCCACGTGGTCTCTTGCTTGAGAATTAACCACAAACATTTTGAGATAGCTTGTTTCCAATTACAAGAACACCATTCCTTAATTAGGCATCTTCAACAGCTTGAGAGGAATCAAGACGGACCCAGTTCAGAGAAAGGAACACAATTCTGTGGACAACGAGGAAGCGACTCTCAATCTTCTCACCATAAGCCAGACGCCTTATCCGTAACGACATGTATTCACTTCTTGCTCTTTTAACCACACACACTTTGAGACAGACTGTTTCCTACAACATGGGAACAACTTTTTCCATCAAGCATCTTCGACAGCTCGCCTGGAGTCGCGATCCATCAAGTTCAGATCAACACTTTGAGATGGCTTTTTTCCAAAAACGAGACCAACTTCTGGCTTTTAAAGCTCTTCAACAGCAATCAAGATCCATCATGCTGATGACAACCACGAAGGGACTCGAACCCTTAATCTTCTGATCCGAAGTCAGACGCCTTATCCATTAGGCCACGTGGTCTCTTGCTTGAGAATTAACCACAAACATTTTGAGATAGCTTGTTTCCAATTACAAGAACACCATTCCTTAATTAGGCATCTTCAACAGCTTGAGAGGAATCAAGACGGACCCAGTTCAGAGAAAGGAACACAATTCTGTGGACAACGAGGCAGCGACTCTCAATCTTCTCACCATAAGTCAGACGCCTTATCCGTAACAACATGTATTCACTTCTTGCTAATTTAACCACACACACTTTGAGACAGACTGTTTCCAACAACATGGGAACAACTTTTCCAATCAAGCATCTTCGACAGCTCGACTGAAGACGCGATTCATCAAGTTCAGATCAACACTTTGAGATGGCTTTTTTCCATAAACGAGACCAACTTATGGCTTTTAAAGCTCTTCAACAGCAATGAAGATCCATCATGCTGATGACAGCCACAAAGGGACTTGAACCCTAAATCTTCTGATTTGAAGTCAGACGCCTTATCCATTAGGCCACGTGGTCTCTTGCTTAAGAATTAACCACAAACATTTTGAGATAGCTTGTTTCCAGTTACAAAAACACCATTTCTTAATTAGGCATCTTCAACAGCTTGAGAGGAGTCAAGATGGATCTAGTTCAGAGAAAGGAACACAATTCTGTGGACAACGAGGAAGCGACTCTCAATCTTCTCACCATAAGCCAGACGCCTTATCAGTAACGACATGTATTCACTTCTTGCTCATTTAACCACACACACTTTGAGACAGACTGTTTCCTACAACATGGGAACAACTTTTTCCATCAAGCATCTTCGACATATCGACTGGAGTCGCGATCCATCAAGTTCAGATCAACACTTTGAGATGGCTTGTTTTCAAAAACGAGACCAACTTCTGGCTTTTAAAGCTCTTCAACAGCAATCAAGATCCATCATGCTGATGACAACCACGAAGGGACTCGAACCCTTAATCTTCTGATCCGAAGTCAGACGCCTTATCCATTAGGCCACGTGGTCTCTTGCTTAAAAATTAACCACAAACATTTTGAGATAGCTTGTTTCCAATTACAAGAACACCATTCCTTAATTAGGCATCTTCAACAGCTTGAGAGGAATCAAGACGGACCCAGTTCAGAGAAAGGAACACAATTCTGTGGACAACGAGGAAGCGACTCTCAATCTTCTCACCATAAGCCAGACGCATTATCAGTAACGACATGTATTCATTTCTTGCTCATTTAACCACACACACTTTGAGACAGACTGTTTCCTACAACATGGGAACAACTTTTTCCATCAAGCATCTTCGACAGCTCGACTGGAGTCGCGATCCATCAAGTTCAGATCAACACTTTGAGATGGCTTTTTTCCATAAACGAGACCAACTTATGGCTTTTAAAGCTCTTCAACAGCAATCAAGATCCATCATGCTGATGACAACCACGAAGGGACTCGAACCCTTAATCTTCTGATCCGAAGTCAGACGCCTTATCCATTAGGCCACGTGGTCTCTTGCTTGAGAATTAACCACAAACATTTTGAGATAGCTTGTTTCCAATTACAAGAACACCATTCCTTAATTAGGCATCTTCAACAGCTTGAGAGGAATCAAGACGGACCCAGTTCAGATAAAGGAACACAATTCTGTGGACAACGAGGAAGCGACTCTCAATCTTCTCACCATAAGCCAGACGCCTTATCCGTAACGACATGTATTCACTTCTTGCTCATTTAACCACACACACTTTGAGACAGACTGTTTCCTACAACATGGGAACAACTTTTTCCATCAAGCATCTTCGACAGCTCGACTGGAGTCGCGATCCATCAAGTTCAGATCAACACTTTGAGATGGCTTGTTTTCAAAAACGAGAACAACTTACGGCTTTTAAAGCTGTTCAACAGCAATCAAGATCCATCATGCTGATGACAACCACAAAGGGACTCGAACCCTTAATCTTCTGATCCTAATTCAGACGCCTTATCCATTAGGCCACGTGTCTCTTGCTTAAAAATGAACCACAAACATTTTGAGATAGCTTGTTTCCAATTACAAGAACACCATTCCTTAATTAGGCATCTTCAACAGCTTGAGAGGAATCAAGACGGACCCAGTTCAGAGAAAGGAACACAATTCTGTGGACAACGAGGAAGCGACTCTCAATCTTCTCACCATAAGCCAGACGCCTTATCAGTAACGACATGTATTCACTTCTTGCTCATTTAACCACACACACTTTGAGACAGACTGTTTCCTACAACATGGGAAGAACTTTTTCCATCAAGCATCTTCGACAGCTCGACTGGAGTCGCGATCCATCAAGTTCAGATCAACACTTTGAGATGGCTTTTTTCCATAAACGAGACCAACTTATGGCTTTTAAAGCTCTTCAACAGCAATCAAGATCCATCATGCTGATGACAACCACGAAGGGACTCGAACCCTTAATCTTCTGATCCGAAGTCAGACGCCTTATCCATTAGGCCACGTGGTCTCTTGCTTCAGAACTAACCACAAACATTTTGAGATAGCTTGTTTCCAATTACGAGAACACCATTCCTTAAGTCAGACGCCTTATCCGTAACGACATGTATTCACTTCTTGCTAATTTAACCACACACACTTTGAGACAGACTGTTTCCTACAACATGGGAACAACTTTTTCCATCAAGCATCTTCGACAGCTCGCCTGGAGTCGCGATCCATCAAGTTCAGATCAACACTTTGAGATGGCTTTTTTCCAAAAACGAGACCAACTTCTGGCTTTTAAAGCTCTTCAACAGCAATCAAGATCCATCATGCTGATGACAACCACGAAGGGACTCGAACCCTTAATCTTCTGATCCGAAGTCAGACGCCTAATCCATTAGGCCACGTGGTCTCTTGCTAGAGAATTAACCACAAACATTTTGAGATAGCTTGTTTCCAATTACAAGAACACCATTCCTTAATTAGGCATCTTCAACAGCTTGAGAGGAATCAAGACGGACCCAGTTCAGAGAAAGGAACACAATTCTGTGGACAACGAGGCAGCGACTCTCAATCTTCTCACCATAAGCCAGACGCCTTATCCGTAACGACATGTATTCACTTCTTGCTAATTTAACCACACACACTTTGAGACAGACTGTGTCCTACAACATGTGAACAACTTTTTCCATCAAGCATCTTCGACAGCTCGCCTGGAGTCGCGATCCATCAAGTTCAGATCAACACTTTGAGATGGCTTTTTTCCAAAAACGAGACCAACTTCTGGCTTTTAAAGCTCTTCAACAGCAATCAAGATCCATCATGCTGATGACAACCACGAAGGGACTCGAACCCTTAATCTTCTGATCCGAAGTCAGACGCCTTATCCATTAGGCCACGTGGTCTCTTGCTTGAGAATTAACCACAAACATTTTGAGATAGCTTGTTTCCAATTACAAGAACACCATTCCTTAATTAGGCATCTTCAACAGCTTGAGAGGAATCAAGACGGACCCAGTTCAGAGAAAGGAACACAATTCTGTGGACAACGAGGCAGCGACTCTCAATCTTCTCACCATAAGCCAGACGCCTTATCCGTAACGACATGTATTCACTTCTTGCTCATTTAACCACACACACTTTGAGACAGACTGTTTCCTACAACATGGGAACAACTTTTTCCATCAAGCATCTTCGACAGCTCGACTGGAGTCGCGATCCATCAAGTTCAGATCAACACTTTGAGATGGCTTGTTTTCAAAAACGAGAACAACTTACGGCTTTTAAAGCTGTTCAACAGCAATCAAGAACCATCATGCTGATGACAACCACGAAGGGACTCGAACCCTTAATCTTCTGATCCGAAGTCAGACGTCTTATCCATTAGGCCACGTGGTCTCTTGCTTCAGAAGTAACCACAAACATTTTAAAATAGCTTGTTTCCAATTACAAGAACACCATTCCTTAATTAGGCATCTTCAACAGCTTGAGAGGAATCAAGACGGACCCAGTTCAGAGAAAGGAACACAATTCTGTGGACAACGAGGAAGCGACTCTCAATCTTCTCACCATAAATCAGACGCCCTATCCGTAACGACATGTATTCACTTCTTGCTAATTTAACCACACACACTTTGAGACAGACTGTTTCCAACAACATGGGAACAACTTTTCCAATCAAGCATCTTCGACAGCTCGACTGAAGACGCGATTCATCAAGTTCAGATCAACACTTTGAGATGGCTTTTTTCCAAAAACGAGACCAACTTATGGCTTTTAAAGCTCTTCAACAGCAATCAAGATCCATCATGCTGATGACAATCACAAAGGGACTCGAACCCTTAATCTTCTGATCCGAAGTCAGACGCCTTATCCATTAGGCCACGTGGTCTCTTGCTTCAGAACTAACCATAAACATTTTGAGATAGCTTGTTTCCAATTACGAGAACACTATTCCTTAAGTCAGACGCCTTATCCGTAACAACATGTATTCACTTCTTGCTAATTTAACCACACACACTTTGAGACAGACTGTTTCCAACAACATGGGAACAACTTTTCCAATCAAACATCTTCGACAGCTCGACTGAAGACGCGATTCATCAAGTTCAGATCAACACTTTGAGATGGCTTTTTTCCATAAACGAGACCAACTTATGGCTTTTAAAGCTCTTCAACGGCAATCAAGATCCATCATGCTGATGACAATCACGAAGGGACTCGAACCCTTAATCTTCTGATACGAAGTCAGACGCCTTATCCATTAGGCCACTTGGTCTGTTGCTTCCGAACTAACCACAAACATTTTGAGATAGCTTGTTTCCAATTACGAGAACACTATTCCTTAAGTCAGACGCCTTATCCGTAACGACATGTATTCACTTCTTGCTGATCTAACCACACACACTTTGAGACAGACTGTTTCCTACAACATGGGAACAACTTTTTCCATCAAGCATCTTCGACAGCTCGACTGGAGTCGCGATCCATCAAGTTCAGATCAACACTTTGAGATGGCTTGTTTTCAAAAACGAGACCAACTTATGGCTTTTAAAGCTCTTCAACAGCAATGAAGATCCATCATGCTGATGACAGCCACAAAGGGACTTGAACCCTAAATCTTCTGATTTGAAGTCAGACGCCTTATCCATTAGGCCACGTGGTCTCTTGCTTAAGAATTAACCACAAACATTTTGAGATAGCTTGTTTCCAGTTACAAAAACACCATTTCTTAATTAGGCATCTTCAACAGCTTGAGAGGAGTCAAGATGGATCTAGTTCAGAGAAAAGAACACAATTCTGTGGACAACGAGGAAGCGACTCTCAATCTTCTCACCATAAGCCAGACGCCTTATCAGTAACGACATGTATTCACTTCTTGCTAATTTAACCACACACACTTTGAGACAAACTGTGTCCTACAACATGTGAACAACTTTTTCCATCAAGCATCTTCGACAGCTCGCCTGGAGTCGTGATCCATCAAGTTCAGATCAACACTTTGAGATGGCTTTTTTCCAAAAACGGGACCAACTTCTGGCTTTTTTAGCTCTTCAACAGCAATCAAGATCCATCATGCTGATGACAACCACGAAGGGACTCGAACCCTTAATCTTCTGATCCGAAGTCAGACGCCTTATCCATTAGGCCACGTGGTCTCTTGCTTCAGAACTAACCATAAACATTTTGAGATAGCTTTTTTCCAATTACGAGAACACTATTCCTTAAGTCAGATGCCTTTTCCGTAACGACATGTATTCACTTCTTGCTAATTTAACCACACACACTTTGAGACAGACTGTTTCCTACAACATGGGAACAACTTTTTCCATCAAGCATCTTCGACAGCTCGACTGGAGTCGCGATCCATCAATTTCAGATCAACACTTTGAGATGGCTTGTTTTCAAAAACGAGAACAACTTACGGCTTTTAAAGCTGTTCAACAGCAATCAAGAACCATCATGCTGATGACAACCACGAAGGGACTCGAACCCTTAATCTTCTGATCCGAAGTCAGACGTCTTATCCATTAGGCCACGTGGTTTCTTGCTTCAGAAGTAACCACAAACATTTTAAAATAGCTTGTTTCCAATTACAAGAACACCATTCCTTAATTAGGCATCTTCAACAGCTTGAGAGGAATCAAGACGGACCCAGTTCAGAGAAAGGAACACAATTCTGTGGACAACGAGGAAGCGACTCTCAATCTTCTCACCATAAATCAGACGCCTTATCCGTAACGACATGTATTCACTTCTTGCTAATTTAACCACACACACTTTGAGACAGACTGTTTCCAACAACATGGGAACAACTTTTCCAATCAAGCATCTTCGACAGCTCGACTGAAGACGCGATTCATCAAGTTCAGATCAACACTTTGAGATGGCTTTTTTCCAAAAACGAGACCAACTTATGGCTTTTAAAGCTCTTCAACAGCAATCAAGATCCATCATGCTGATGACAATCACAAAGGGACTCGAACCCTTAATCTTCTGATCCGAAGTCAGACGCCTTATCCATTAGGCCACGTGGTCTCTTGCTTCAGAACTAACCATAAACATTTTGAGATAGCTTGTTTCCAATTACGAGAACACTATTCCTTAAGTCAGACGCCTTATCCGTAACAACATGTATTCACTTCTTGCTAATTTAACCACACACACTTTGAGACAGACTGTTTCCAACAACATGGGAACAACTTTTCCAATCAAGCATCTTCGACAGCTCGACTGAAGACGCGATTCATCAAGTTCAGATCAACACTTTGAGATGGCTTTTTTCCATAAACGAGACCAACTTATGGCTTTTAAAGCTCTTCAACAGCAATCAAGATCCATCATGCTGATTACAATCACGAAGGGACTCAAACCCTTAATCTTCTGATCCGAAGTCAGACGCCTTATCCATTAGGCCACTTGGTCTGTTGCTTCCGAACTAACCACTAACATTTTGAGATAGCTTGTTTCCAATTACGAGAACACTATTCCTTAAGTCAGACGCCTTATCCGTAACGACATGTATTCACTTCTTGCTGATCTAACCACACACACTTTGAGACAGACTGTTTCCTACAACATGGGAACAACTTTTTCCATCAAGCATCTTCGACAGCTCGACTGGAGTCGCGATCCATCAAGTTCAGATCAACACTTTGAGATGGCTTGTTTTCAAAAACGAGACCAACTTATGGCTTTTAAAGCTCTTCAACAGCAATGAAAATCCATCATGCTGATGACAGCCACAAAGGGACTTGAACCCTAAATCTTCTGATTTGAAGTCAGACGCCTTATCCATTAGGCCACGTGGTCTCTTGCTTAAAAATTAACCACAAACATTTTGAGATAGCTTGTTTCCAATTACAAGAACACCATTCCTTAATTAGGCATCTTCAACAGCTTGAGAGGAATCAAGACGGACCCAGTTCAGAGAAAGGAACACAATTCTGTGGACAACGAGGCAGCGACTCTCAATCTTCTCACCATAAGTCAGATGCCTTATCCGTAACAACATGTATTCACTTCTTGCTAATTTAACCACACACACTTTGAGACAGACTGTTTCCAACAACATGGGAACAACTTTTTCCATCAAGCATATTCGACAGCTCGACTGGAGTCGCGATCCATCAAGTTCAGATCAACACTTTGAGATGGCTTGTTTTCAAAAACGAGAACAACTTATGGCTTTTAAAGCTCTTCAACAGCAGTCAAGATCCATCATGCTGATGACAACCACAAAGGGACTCGAACCCTTAATCTTCTGATCCTAAGTCAGACGCCTTATCCATTAGGCCACGTGGTCTCTTGCTTAAAAATTAACCACAAACATTTTGAGATAGCTTGTTTCCAATTACGAGAACACCATTCCTTAAGTCAGACGCCTTATCCGTAACGACATGTATTCACTTCTTGCTAATTTAACCACACACACTTTGAGACAGACTTGTTTCCTACAACATGTGAACAACTTTTTCTATAAAGCATCTTCGACAGCTCAACTGGAGTCGCGATCCATCAAGTTCAGATAAACACTTTGAGATGGCTTGTTTCCAAAGACGAGACCAACTTATGGCTTTTAAAGCTCTTCTACAGCAATCAAGAACCATCATGCAGATGACAACCACGAAGGGACTCGAACCCTTAATCTTCTGATCCGAAGTCAGACGCCTTATCCATTAGGCCACGTGGTCTCTTGCTTCAGAAGTAACCACAAACATTTTAAAATAGCTTGTTTCCAATTACAAGAACACCATTCCTTAATTAGGCATCTTCAACAGCTTGAGAGGAATCAAGACGGACCCAGTTCAGAGAAAGGAACACAATTCTGTGGACAACGAGGAAGCGAATCTCAATCTTCTCACCATAAGCCAGACGCCTTATCCGTAACGACATGTATTCACTTCTTGCTAATTTAACCACACACACTTTGAGACAGACTGTGTCCTACAACATGTGAACAACTTTTTCCATCAAGCATCTTCGACAGCTCGCCTGGAGTCGCGATCCATCAAGTTCAGATCAACACTTTGAGATGGCTTTTTTCCAAAAACGAGACCAACTTCTGGCTTTTAAAGCTCTTCAACAGCAATCAAGATCCATCATGCTGATGACAACCACGAAGGGACTCGAACCCTTAATCTTCTGATCCGAAGTCAGACGCCTTATCCATTAGGCCACGTGGTCTCTTGCTTGAGAATTAACCACAAACATTTTGAGATAGCTTGTTTCCAATTACAAGAACACCATTCCTTAATTAGGCATCTTCAACAGCTTGAGAGGAATCAAGACGGACCCAGTTCAGAGAAAGGAACACAATTCTGTGGACAACGAGGAAGCGACTCTCAATCTTCTCACCATAAGCCAGACGCCTTATCCGTAACGACATGTATTCACTTCTTGCTCATTTAACCACACACACTTTGAGACAGACTGTTTCCTACAACATGGGAACAACTTTTTCCATCAAGCATCTTCGACAGCTCGCCTGGAGTCGCGATCCATCAAGTTCAGATCAACACTTTGAGATGGCTTTTTTCCAAAAACGAGACCAACTTCTGGCTTTTAAAGCTCTTCAACAGCAATCAAGATCCATCATGCTGATGACAACCACGAAGGGACTCGAACCCTTAATCTTCTGATCCGAAGTCAGACGCCTTATCCATTAGGCCACGTGGTCTCTTGCTTGAGAATTAACCACAAACATTTTGAGATAGCTTGTTTCCAATTACAAGAACACCATTCCTTAATTAGGCATCTTCAACAGCTTGAGAGGAATCAAGACGGACCCAGTTCAGAGAAAGGAACACAATTCTGTGGACAACGAGGCAGCGACTCTCAATCTTCTCACCATAAGTCAGACGCCTTATCCGTAACAACATGTATTCACTTCTTGCTAATTTAACCACACACACTTTGAGACAGACTGTTTCCAACAACATGGGAACAACTTTTCCAATCAAGCATCTTCGACAGCTCGACTGAAGACGCGATTCATCAAGTTCAGATCAACACTTTGAGATGGCTTTTTTCCATAAACGAGACCAACTTATGGCTTTTAAAGCTCTTCAACAGCAATGAAGATCCATCATGCTGATGACAGCCACAAAGGGACTTGAACCCTAAATCTTCTGATTTGAAGTCAGACGTCTTATCCATTAGGCCACGTGGTCTCTTGCTTAAGAATTAATCACAAACATTTTGAGATAGCTTGTTTCCAGTTACAAAAACACCATTTCTTAATTAGGCATCTTCAACAGCTTGAGAGGAGTCAAGATGGATCTAGTTCAGAGAAAGGAACACAATTCTGTGGACAACGAGGAAGCGACTCTCAATCTTCTCACCATAAGCCAGACGCCTTATCAGTAACGACATGTATTCACTTCTTGCTCATTTAACCACACACACTTTGAGACAGACTGTTTCCTACAACATGGGAACAACTTTTTCCATCAAGCATCTTCGACATATCGACTGGAGTCGCGATCCATCAAGTTCAGATCAACACTTTGAGATGGCTTGTTTTCAAAAACGAGACCAACTTCTGGCTTTTAAAGCTCTTCAACAGCAATCAAGATCCATCATGCTGATGACAACCACAAAGGGACTCGAACCCTTAATCTTCTGATCCGAAGTCAGACGCCTTATCCATTAGGCCACGTGGTCTCTTGCTTAAAAATTAACCACAAACATTTTGAGATAGCTTGTTTCCAATTACAAGAACACCATTCCTTAATTAGGCATCTTCAACAGCTTGAGAGGAATCAAGACGGACCCAGTTCAGAGAAAGGAACACAATTCTGTGGACAACGAGGAAGCGACTCTCAATCTTCTCACCATAAGCCAGACGCATTATCAGTAACGACATGTATTCACTTCTTGCTCATTTAACCACACACACTTTGAGACAGACTGTTTCCTACAACATGGGAACAACTTTTTCCATCAAGCATCTTCGACAGCTCGACTGGAGTCGCGATCCATCAAGTTCAGATCAACACTTTGAGATGGCTTTTTTCCATAAACGAGACCAACTTATGGCTTTTAAAGCTCTTCAACAGCAATCAAGATCCATCATGCTGATGACAACCACGAAGGGACTCGAACCCTTAATCTTCTGATCCGAAGTCAGACGCCTTATCCATTAGGCCACGTGGTCTCTTGCTTGAGAATTAACCACAAACATTTTGAGATAGCTTGTTTCCAATTACAAGAACACCATTCCTTAATTAGGCATCTTCAACAGCTTGAGAGGAATCAAGACGGACCCAGTTCAGATAAAGGAACACAATTCTGTGGACAACGAGGAAGCGACTCTCAATCTTCTCACCATAAGCCAGACGCCTTATCCGTAACGACATGTATTCACTTCTTGCTCATTTAACCACACACACTTTGAGACAGACTGTTTCCTACAACATGGGAACAACTTTTTCCATCAAGCATCTTCGACAGCTCGACTGGAGTCGCGATCCATCAAGTTCAGATCAACACTTTGAGATGGCTTGTTTTCAAAAACGAGAACAACTTACGGCTTTTAAAGCTGTTCAACAGCAATCAAGATCCATCATGCTGATGACAACCACAAAGGGACTCGAACCCTTAATCTTCTGATCCTAATTCAGACGCCTTATCCATTAGGCCACGTGTCTCTTGCTTAAAAATGAACCACAAACATTTTGAGATAGCTTGTTTCCAATTACAAGAACACCATTCCTTAATTAGGCATCTTCAACAGCTTGAGAGGAATCAAGACGGACCCAGTTCAGAGAAAGGAACACAATTCTGTGGACAACGAGGAAGCGACTCTCAATCTTCTCACCATAAGCCAGACGCCTTATCAGTAACGACATGTATTCACTTCTTGCTCATTTAACCACACACACTTTGAGACAGACTGTTTCCTACAACATGGGAACAACTTTTTCCATCAAGCATCTTCGACAGCTCGACTGGAGTCGCGATCCATCAAGTTCAGATCAACACTTTGAGATGGCTTTTTTCCATAAACGAGACCAACTTATGGCTTTTAAAGCTCTTCAACAGCAATCAAGATCCATCATGCTGATGACAACCACGAAGGGACTCGAACCCTTAATCTTCTGATCCGAAGTCAGACGCCTTATCCATTAGGCCACGTGGTCTCTTGCTTCAGAACTAACCACAAACATTTTGAGATAGCTTGTTTCCAATTACGAGAACACCATTCCTTAAGTCAGACGCCTTATCCGTAACGACATGTATTCACTTCTTGCTAATTTAACCACACACACTTTGAGACAGACTGTTTCCTACAACATGGGAACAACTTTTTCCATCAAGCATCTTCGACAGCTCGCCTGGAGTCGCGATCCATCAAGTTCAGATCAACACTTTGAGATGGCTTTTTTCCAAAAACGAGACCAACTTCTGGCTTTTAAAGCTCTTCAACAGCAATCAAGATCCATCATGCTGATGACAACCACGAAGGGACTCGAACCCTTAATCTTCTGATCCGAAGTCAGACGCCTTATCCATTAGGCCACATGGTCTCTTGCTTGAGAATTAACCACAAACATTTTGAGATAGCTTGTTTCCAATTACAAGAACACCATTCCTTAATCAGGCATCTTCAACAGCTTGAGAGGAATCAAGACGGACCCAGTTCAGAGAAAGGAACACAATTCTGTGGACAACGAGGAAGCGAATCTCAATCTTCTCACCATAAGCCAGACGCCTTATCCGTAACGACATGTATTCACTTCTTGCTAATTTAACCACACACACTTTGAGACAGACTGTTTCCTACAACATGTGAACAACTTTTTCCATCAAGCATCTTCGACAGCTCGCCTGGAGTCGCGATCCATCAAGTTCAGATCAACACTTTGAGATGGCTTTTTTCCAAAAACGAGACCAACTTATGGCTTTTAAAGCTCTTCAACATCAATCAAGATCCATCATGCTGATGACAACCACGAAGGGACTCGAACCCTTAATCTTCTGATCCGAAGTCAGACGCCTTATCCATTAGGCCACGTGGTCTCTTGCTTGAGAATTAACCACAAACATTTTGAGATAGCTTGTTTCCAATTACAAGAACACCATTCCTTAATTAGGCATCTTCAACAGCTTGAGAGGAATCAAGACGGACCCAGTTCAGAGAAAGGAACACAATTCTGTGGACAACGAGGAAGCGACTCTCAATCTTCTCACCATAAGCCAGACGCCTTATCCGTAACGACATGTATTCACTTCTTGCTCATTTAACCACACACACTTTGAGACAGACTGTTTCCTACAACATGGGAACAACTTTTTCCATCAAGCATCTTCGACAGCTCGACTGGAGTCGCGATCCATCAAGTTCAGATCAACACTTTGAGATGGCTTGTTTTCAAAAACGAGAACAACTTACGGCTTTTAAAGCTGTTCAACAGCAATCAAGATCCATCATGCTGATGACAACCACAAAGGGACTCGAACCCTTAATCTTCTGATCCTAAGTCAGACGCCTTATCCATTAGGCCACGTGTCTCTTGCTTAAAAATTAACCACAAACATTTTGAGATAGCTTGTTTCCAATTACAAGAACACCATTCCTTAATTAGGCATCTTCAACAGCTTGAGAGGAATCAAGACGGACCCAGTTCAGAGAAAGGAACACAATTCTGTGGACAACGAGGAAGCGACTCTCAATCTTCTCACCATAAGCCAGACGCCTTATCCGTAACGACATGTATTCACTTCTTGCTCATTTAACCACACACACTTTGAGACAGACTGTTTCCTACAACATGGGAACAACTTTTTCCATCAAGCATCTTCGACAGCTCGACTGGAGTCGCGATCCATCAAGTTCAGATCAACACTTTGAGATGGCTTGTTTTCAAAAACGAGAACAACTTACGGCTTTTAAAGCTGTTCAACAGCAATCAAGATCCATCATGCTGATGACAACCACAAAGGGACTCGAACCCTTAATCTTCTGATCCTAAGTCAGACGCCTTATCCATTAGGCCACGTGTCTCTTGCTTAAAAATGAACCACAAACATTTTGAGATAGCTTGTTTCCAATTACAAGAACACCATTCCTTAATTAGGCATCTTCAACAGCTTGAGAGGAATCAAGACGGACCCAGTTCAGAGAAAGGAACACAATTCTGTGGACAACGAGGAAGCGACTCTCAATCTTCTCACCATAAGCCAGACGCCTTATCAGTAACGACATGTATTCACTTCTTGCTCATTTAACCACACACACTTTGAGACAGACTGTTTCCTACAACATGGGAACAACTTTTTCCATCAAGCATCTTCGACAGCTCGACTGGAGTCGCGATCCATCAAGTTCAGATCAACACTTTGAGATGGCTTTTTTCCATAAACGAGACCAACTTATGGCTTTTAAAGCTCTTCAACAGCAATCAAGATCCATCATGCTGATGACAACCACGAAGGGACTCGAACCCTTAATCTTCTGATCCGAAGTCAGACGCCTTATCCATTAGGCCACGTGGTCTCTTGCTTCAGAACTAACCACAAACATTTTGAGATAGCTTGTTTCCAATTACGAGAACACCATTCCTTAAGTCAGACGCCTTATCCGTAACGACATGTATTCACTTCTTGCTAATTTAACCACACACACTTTGAGACAGACTGTTTCCTACAACATGGGAACAACTTTTTCCATCAAGCATCTTCGACAGCTCGCCTGGAGTCGCGATCCATCAAGTTCAGATCAACACTTTGAGATGGCTTTTTTCCAAAAACGAGACCAACTTCTGGCTTTTAAAGCTCTTCAACAGCAATCAAGATCCATCATGCTGATGACAACCACGAAGGGACTCGAACCCTTAATCTTCTGATCCGAAGTCAGACGCCTTATCCATTAGGCCACGTGGTCTCTTGCTTGAGAATTAACCACAAACATTTTGAGATAGCTTGTTTCCAATTACAAGAACACCATTCCTTAATTAGGCATCTTCAACAGCTTGAGAGGAATCAAGACGGACCCAGTTCAGAGAAAGGAACACAATTCTGTGGACAACGAGGAAGCGAATCTCAATCTTCTCACCATAAGCCAGACGCCTTATCCGTAACGACATGTATTCACTTCTTGCTAATTTAACCACACACACTTTGAGACAGACTGTTTCCTACAACATGTGAACAACTTTTTCCATCAAGCATCTTCGACAGCTCGCCTGGAGTCGCGATCCATCAAGTTCAGATCAACACTTTGAGATGGCTTTTTTCCAAAAACGAGACCAACTTCTGGCTTTTAAAGCTCTTCAACAGCAATCAAGATCCATCATGCTGATGACAACCACGAAGGGACTCGAACCCTTAATCTTCTGATCCGAAGTCAGACGCCTTATCCATTAGGCCACGTGGTCTCTTGCTTGAGAATTAACCACAAACATTTTGAGATAGGGTTAGGGTTAGGGTTAGGTGTGGCAGTAATCACGAGGAAACACCCTGTGGGACCCCAACGGGACCACAGTACAGGTGAGACCCCATTTAGGCACGCGCACCTGAAACCCCACTCACTCTGTCCCCCTGAAATGAATGAATGAGCAGGAGTCTGTTTTATAGGCTCCTCCCTTTCCCCTGCCAGACCTATCGACCAATAGGAGTAGTATTAGTAACCCTCAGGGATACAGTTGTCTGAAGACTTTACTACTACCAATTGTAACATAGGATATTCTTCTTGGACGTATTGTTCCTGATGATCCTATGTCCATGTCTTGTTTTCTTCTTTCCAACCTGACCTTATTGGCAAATGGGAGCCTATCAGTATTAACAACCCCCAGGGATGACATACTGTTGTCCGAAGACATTAACACTACCCATTGCTAAGGTCATCAGGATAAAAATATCTTGAGTCCAAGTCTTCATCCAACATCTTGTGTCCAAGTCTTCTTCCAATATCCTGTGTTCAGAATATCCTTGTCTTGTTGTCTTCTTTCCAACCTGACCTTATTGGCAAATGGGAGCCTATCAGTATTAACAACCCCCAGGGATGACATACTGTTGTCCGAAGACATTAACACTACCCATTGCTAAGGTCATCAGAATAAAAATATCTTGAGTCCAAGTCTTCATCCAACATCTTGTGTCCAAGTCTTCTTCCAATATCCTGTGTTCAGAATATCCTTGTCTTGTTGTCTTCTTTCCAACCTGACCTTATTGGCAAATAGGAGCCTATCAGTATTAACAACCCCCAGGGATGACATACTGTTGTCCGAAGACATTAACACTACCCATTGCTAAGGTCATCAGAATAAAAATATCTTGAGTCCAAGTCTTCATCCAACATCTTGTGTCCAAGTCTTCTTCCAATATCCTGTGTTCAGAATATCCATGTCTTGTTGTCTTCTTTCCAGCCAGACCCTATTGGCAAATAGGAGCCTATCAGTATTAACAACCCCCAGGGATGACATACTGTTGTCCGAAGACATTAACACTACCCATTGCTAAGGTCATCAGAATAAAAATATCTTGAGTCCAAGTCTTCATCCAACATCTTGTGTCCAAGTCTTCTTCCAATATCCTGTGTTCAAGTCTTCATCCAACATCCTCGTGTCAAAGTCTTCCTCCAAAATCCCGTGTCCAAGTCTTCTTCCAATATCCTGTGTACAAGTCTTCATCCAACATCCCGTGTCAAAGTCTTCTGTCACTGTCTGGTCTTCTTCTTTAAGACCTAACCTTTTTTGGCAAGTTAGGGTTAGGGTTAGGGTTAGGTTGTTATCTCTGATGCCCCCCGCGCCAAGCAGTTCAGTACTTCGACCCGCATAGGCTTAGGGGGAAATGCACTCGTATCCTAGAGCCATGTAGATCTTCCACCAGAGGGGGTAGGGGAGTAGACCCCCTCCAGGACCCCAAAGGGGTCCCAGGCCTGTAGACCCTGTTGCGCTCGCGGCCCAGGGTAAGTATAGGCCTAAGCACTAAAGAGGACGTTAGTAACCGATGGGTACATGGATGACCACCCCCGAATCCACTGACGGACGTGTGCGCACCACAGGGTCTAAGCAGGAGCGTGCTCTGAGGTCTTCTGTCCCCACAAGAGAGGTTCCCCCCGAGAGAGGTAGGTGACCTCGGGTGTCAAGGTTCACTCGTGGGTAGCAGAGGTGACCGGCCACCGTAGCACATGCTACATCCGAGTGTAGACACAGGGGGGTTCCCCTCGTCCAATCCGAAGCGCGCAGCGCCGAGGCGCGCAGCGCCGAGGTGCCGCGCTGAGGTAGTCCATCTAATCTTCTTCACCAGTGGAGCAGCAGGACCGTCTACCTCTTCCGTCGGTAGGAAGCATGAGAAGGGAGGGGTCACTCCTGTCTCCTCCCCCTGAGTCCGGTCAGGAGGAGTGACTCGTAAAGCAGCGGAGCCGGTAAAACCGTGGTCCAAGCCTGAGGCCGGCTTGAAAATCAACCGTAGCCACGGCTTGAAAATCAACCGTAGCCACGTCAGGACTGCTTTAGATGAAGTGGTGGGGTGGGCTGGACCGTAGCCTGGGCCTACGGCCGGAGGGGTCAAAGATCCCCCCGTTGCCGTGTGAGGGCCGGATGATGTGTAGTACACATCACCGAAGGAGGGAGCTGAGACAGCTCGGTCATCAGAGATGACAGAGGATCACAGGCTATGACCGAGGATCACAGGCTATGTGCGGAGGACCAAGTCCCCGACGGTCCAGCCCCCAGGATGGGCGATGATGGTCCAGTGGAGGCCAATCCGGGTCCTCTTCAAGAGATGGGGCATGAGCGTGAGTGAATGGATGCACCTGAGTGTGTGAGTGCGTGTCCTACCTTGGCCCGGTAGCTAACCTAATCTAGGGGGAGCCTGCCTGAAAAATTCAAAAGCCTATCCAGGGCCTGGTTTTGATGAGTAGAGGACATCTGCACTTGTCGTGCTGCTGGGGAGGAAAGGGGGGTTAATGGACAGGACACATGAGTGCCATGAATGCAATAAATGAGGGCGCTCTGGGGAAGAGCGCCGCAGACATACATGAGTATGTGGAAGACGGGTGTGTGTGTGAGAGAGAGAGAGAGAGAGAGAACAGCTAGAGAGAGCACGCGTGTGTGTGGGTGTGTGAGAGAGAGAGAGAGAGAGAGAGAGAGCAGTTAGGGGAGAGCGGATAGAGGGAGATCAGCTAGAGAGAGAACAGCTAGAGAGAGAACAGCTAGAGAGAGCACGCGTGTGTGTGGGTGTGTGAGAGAGAGAGAGAGCAAGAGAGGGGCTCTTCCGAGCAAATAAAAGGTGTAGTCAAAAACGCAGAACTCCACTCCCTGGGAGGTGCCTTCCTGCTGGCACCTACCACAACATTAAGCAGGGAATCGTGAGGTTCTAACCGGCCACGACTGCAGTTTCGCTCTCCTCAGAGCTCGTCAGGTAGCAAAGTATGAAATAAAACACGTTATGCAGGTCAAGGGCCGTCTTACGACTAAGGACTATCAAGAACTCAGGGGTGACGACAAAAAGCGTCGTCCCCCCTGTGCCTTGGGCGCCCACCAGAATCGGTAATCTCAATTAAACATCTAGGGAAAAGAGGAGACAAGAGAGAGAGAGAGAGAGGGAGAGGGTGTGTGTGTATATATAAGTCAATATGGATGGATAGATAGTGTGAGACCAACCGGATCTGTGAAGGGAGAAGGTGTACAGGTTAGGGTTAGTGGGCTGCAAAAGTGAACCTGTAAAGTAAACACTAACCCTACAAATACAGCAATACCTACACCAATAACAGTCAATAAATACATACATATAAAACCCAAAGAATTAGTAAACGTGTAATTATCAGTATGGGATGTGGAGAGCGAGAGTAGCTAATGTTATGCATCTAGGTGTAGGGGGAATCGAGGTCATGGCAGTATGACACACACGACGGATGCAGTTCAGCGTACCACGTCGCACGTTCCCCAGTTGTCCAGTAGGTGGTGCCAGGGAGAGGAAGAGCGGTGCTTCACTTGGACGGTGAAGTTGGTGGAGCAGCTCAGCTTGTGTAGTTTGACCCTGGGGAACATGTCCTCGGGCGTCCCGTGCGGGACGTCCGGTTGTTGAGACCAAGCTGAAAGACAGAGCATGTTCAGTCCGGGGTTGTAGAAAGGCGCCGTGCAACACAAACGTAGGACCCGTCCTGGTAAGGGTAGGGATCAATTCTTCTAGAGAGTTGAGTTAACTACCATGGAACGGGTCTCCCGACGACTGAGTCCAACTGTTTCCACACTGCGCCGTTCGCCACCCTGAGAGGTCCTCCCTCCGAGACTGCTACTCGGCCCATTCGTCGATACCATAGCAGCTAGACGCCCCCACTGGAGGCGAATGCGGAGGACGTCAGGGACAGTTCGTCGAGTGAGGCACAGATAGGAAGAGGGGTCAGATGCGTAGTGAAACGCAGTCGATGACGGTTCGTTATTTTACCCGTGACAGGAAGTGCTGTCTCCCTCCCAGAAGACTCCCCGTCGTCGGCTCAGCGTGGCTCGGTGGTGTCCGGCCCCGGGGTAGGCGTGGCACCGGGGGAAGCGTGGCCTAGTCACCACCCGTGGATCCAGTGCGAGCCGCCTGGGGGTGGGGGGTCAGGACACGTCCGCGGCCGGTCCAGCAGACACAGGAAAGGTGGGCATGACACTCCATGCTGTGACATGACCCGCTACCGACTGTGAGTGTAGGCCTTGTGCCGTCTCTAAAAGACGGTGAGGCCGAGGGGAGAAGAGTGGCCAGGGGTCGAAGGTCAAGTGGAGTGCCCAGCAGGTCAAGCCCCCTGTTCAGGAGGGCCTTCTTCTGTTGGGGCATGTTTATAGGTGGGGGCAAGGCTATAGCAGGGTGCCCTTGGACCGTCAGTGCGGTGCAGAGTGTCTCTGTTCTTCAGCCCGAGAGCCTTGGTGTGGGGAGAGGAGAGGAG
This sequence comes from Osmerus mordax, assembly GCF_038355195.1. NCBI lineage: Eukaryota > Metazoa > Chordata > Actinopteri > Osmeriformes > Osmeridae > Osmerus > Osmerus mordax. The sequence goes on from NC_090066.1 coordinate 16,354,951, forward strand.
TCTCCTACCCAACGACCGCTCCAATCAGGGCCACGCTGGTGGAGTGTGTTACACTATGTGTGTGGGGGGGGGGGGCCCGGCCCGGTCCCCCTGTGTGTGTTTTTCTTCCTCGCCGGCACGGTGCAGAGTGTCTCTGTGCTTCAGCCCGAGAGCTTTGGGGTGAGGAGAGGAGCTCCCCACTGCTTCGATCGGAGCCATGCCCGTAAGGGCCTTTCGTTTTGCTAGTCTACGTGTTGTGCGGAGGGCGTGCGAGGCCCCGGTCCCCCTTGGGACTATAGCCGTTACCCCGGAGAGTCGTTTCGTTGGCCCGCCCGCTGGGTCCCCAATGTAACCGCGAGGATCAGGCAGGATGAAACGAATGGCCGTGAGTTGCACGTGCACTTATGCCGTTTTAACACCCTTTCCCTCGCTGAGTCTACCCCGATTGTAGGCCGGTCTCTCTCCAGAATCCCACGACGGCGACCATCTTCTTGCGTCTGCATGCTAATGCGACAGCGTCAACACTCACAGTCTGTGTCTTGCCCGGGGAGGACCGCAGCAGCGCGCGAGAGGGGGAAAGCGTCCAATTTCCAGACTACGTTGTGTTGCACGTGGGGATGGGGCGCCCGTGGAGAGAGGCGGGGCTCACGCAACAAGGAGTCCGTCGTGCCTCCCCCTCATTACAAGGGGGGGGGCCATCGGTGGCCTCCAAGTGGGGCCTCAAGTCATAGTGCTACATACGCTGGCTAATTTTTTTGTATCTCTGATGTCCCCCCAGCGGAGCGGTATGGCAAAATCTTACGACCCTGCTCGGATGAAGGGAAATGCACTCATATTCTACCACTATGGAAATCTTCCCCACCGGGAGTAGGGGAGTAGACCCCATCCAGAACCCTTTATGGGGGTCCCAGGCCTTAGACCTTGATGCGCTCGCGCCCCGGGTACTGTGAGTGTTTTTTTTGTTGTGCACTCATTTGGACGTTGTGTTGGCAGTCACCCAGTGGGCCCATGGAAGCCCGCCTCCGTCTCCACTGGTAAGACGTGTGCTGGCCCCAGGGTCTAAGCAGGAGCGTGCTCTGTGTTGTGTCCCCAATTCGAAGCGCGCAGCGCAGAGGCGCGCAGCGCCGAGGTGCTGCAATCCAATCCGAAGCGCGCAGCGCCGAGGCGCGCAGCGCCGAGGTGCTGCAGGCAATCCAATCCGAAGGAGGCAATCCAATCCGTGCGGAGGCAATCCAATCCGAAGCGCGCAGCACCCGCGCTGAGGCACGGGTGTTGATGTGTTGGGGTGTTGATGTGTTGGGGTGTTGAGGTGTTGAGTCTTCCAGCAGCCAGGCTGTATAGAGCGCGTGCATCACGCAAGTCCAGCTCTATCAGTCAGGCGACCCTAAGGGGCAGTGGTCTCCCCCCTAGGGTCCAGGACAGGAGCAGGGAGAAAGGCCTCCCCGCGCAGGGCTGTCCTGTTGTGTACCTCTGAAGGAGGTCATTTGGTGTGGGTTTGTGGCGGTGGTGCAGGCCTGTCTAAGCAGGAGCGTGCTCTGTGTAGGTGACCCCTGGAGAGGAATCCAATCCGAAGCGCGCAGCGCCGAGGCGCGCAGCGCCGAGGTGCCGCGCTGAGGTAGTCCATCTAATCTTCTTCACCCCACTGGTGATGGCAGCAGGGCCGTCTACCTCTTCCGTCGGTAGGAAGCATGAGAAGGGAGGGGTCACTCCTGTCTCCTCCCCCTGAGTCCGGTCAGGAGGAGTGACTCGTAAAGCAGCGGAGCCGGTAAAACCGTGGTCCAAGCCTGAGGCCGGCTTGAAAATCAACCGTAGCCACGGCTTGAAAATCAACCGTAGCCACGTCAGGACTGCTTTAGATGAAGTGGTGGGGTGGGCTGGACCGTAGCCTGGGCCTACGGCCGGAGGGGTCAAAGATCCCCCCGTTGCCGTGTGAGGGCCGGATGATGTGTAGTACACATCACCGAAGGAGGGAGCTGAGACAGCTCGGTCATCAGAGATGACAGAGGATCACAGGCTATGACCGAGGATCACAGGCTATGTGCGGAGGACCAAGTCCCCGACGGTCCAGCCCCCAGGATGGGCGATGATGGTCCAGTGGAGGCCAATCCGGGTCCTCTTCAAGAGATGGGGCATGAGCGTGAGTGAATGGATGCACCTGAGTGTGTGAGTGCGTGTCCTACCTTGGCCCGGTAGCTAACCTAATCTAGGGGGAGCCTGCCTGAAAAATTCAAAAGCCTATCCAGGGCCTGGTTTTGATGAGTAGAGGACATCTGCACTTGTCGTGCTGCTGGGGAGGAAAGGGGGGTTAATGGACAGGACACATGAGTGCCATGAATGCAATAAATGAGGGCGCTCTGGGGAAGAGCGCCGCAGACATACATGAGTATGTGGAAGACGGGTGTGTGTGTGAGAGAGAGAGAGAGAGAGAGAGAGAACAGCTAGAGAGAGCACGCGTGTGTGTGGGTGTGTGAGAGAGAGAGAGAGAGAGAGAGAGAGCAGTTAGGGGAGAGCGGATAGAGGGAGATCAGCTAGAGAGAGAACAGCTAGAGAGAGAACAGCTAGAGAGAGCACGCGTGTGTGTGGGTGTGTGAGAGAGAGAGAGAGCAAGAGAGGGGCTCTTCCGAGCAAATAAAAGGTGTAGTCAAAAACGCAGAACTCCACTCCCTGGGAGGTGCCTTCCTGCTGGCACCTACCACAACATTAAGCAGGGAATCGTGAGGTTCTAACCGGCCACGACTGCAGTTTCGCTCTCCTCAGAGCTCGTCAGGTAGCAAAGTATGAAATAAAACACGTTATGCAGGTCAAGGGCCGTCTTACGACTAAGGACTATCAAGAACTCAGGGGTGACGACAAAAAGCGTCGTCCCCCCTGTGCCTTGGGCGCCCACCAGAATCGGTAATCTCAATTAAACATCTAGGGAAAAGAGGAGACAAGAGAGAGAGAGAGAGAGGGAGAGGGTGTGTGTGTATATATAAGTCAATATGGATGGATAGATAGTGTGAGACCAACCGGATCTGTGAAGGGAGAAGGTGTACAGGTTAGGGTTAGTGGGCTGCAAAAGTGAACCTGTAAAGTAAACACTAACCCTACAAATACAGCAATACCTACACCAATAACAGTCAATAAATACATACATATAAAACCCAAAGAATTAGTAAACGTGTAATTATCAGTATGGGATGTGGAGAGCGAGAGTAGCTAATGTTATGCATCTAGGTGTAGGGGGAATCGAGGTCATGGCAGTATGACACACACGACGGATGCAGTTCAGCGTACCACGTCGCACGTTCCCCAGTTGTCCAGTAGGTGGTGCCAGGGAGAGGAAGAGCGGTGCTTCACTTGGACGGTGAAGTTGGTGGAGCAGCTCAGCTTGTGTAGTTTGACCCTGGGGAACATGTCCTCGGGCGTCCCGTGCGGGACGTCCGGTTGTTGAGACCAAGCTGAAAGACAGAGCATGTTCAGTCCGGGGTTGTAGAAAGGCGCCGTGCAACACAAACGTAGGACCCGTCCTGGTAAGGGTAGGGATCAATTCTTCTAGAGAGTTGAGTTAACTACCATGGAACGGGTCTCCCGACGACTGAGTCCAACTGTTTCCACACTGCGCCGTTCGCCACCCTGAGAGGTCCTCCCTCCGAGACTGCTACTCGGCCCATTCGTCGATACCATAGCAGCTAGACGCCCCCACTGGAGGCGAATGCGGAGGACGTCAGGGACAGTTCGTCGAGTGAGGCACAGATAGGAAGAGGGGTCAGATGCGTAGTGAAACGCAGTCGATGACGGTTCGTTATTTTACCCGTGACAGGAAGTGCTGTCTCCCTCCCAGAAGACTCCCCGTCGTCGGCTCAGCGTGGCTCGGTGGTGTCCGGCCCCGGGGTAGGCGTGGCACCGGGGGAAGCGTGGCCTAGTCACCACCCGTGGATCCAGTGCGAGCCGCCTGGGGGTGGGGGGTCAGGACACGTCCGCGGCCGGTCCAGCAGACACAGGAAAGGTGGGCATGACACTCCATGCTGTGACATGACCCGCTACCGACTGTGAGTGTAGGCCTTGTGCCGTCTCTAAAAGACGGTGAGGCCGAGGGGAGAAGAGTGGCCAGGGGTCGAAGGTCAAGTGGAGTGCCCAGCAGGTCAAGCCCCCTGTTCAGGAGGGCCTTCTTCTGTTGGGGCATGTTTATAGGTGGGGGCAAGGCTATAGCAGGGTGCCCTTGGACCGTCAGTGCGGTGCAGAGTGTCTCTGTTCTTCAGCCCGAGAGCCTTGGTGTGGGGAGAGGAGAGGAGTCTCCTACCCAACGACCGCTCCAATCAGGGCCACGCTGGTGGAGTGTGTTACACTATGTGTGTGGGGGGGGGGGCCCGGCCCGGTCCCCCTGTGTGTGTTTTTCTTCCTCGCCGGCACGGTGCAGAGTGTCTCTGTGCTTCAGCCCGAGAGCTTTGGGGTGAGGAGAGGAGCTCCCCACTGCTTCGATCGGAGCCATGCCCGTAAGGGCCTTTCGTTTTGCTAGTCTACGTGTTGTGCGGAGGGCGTGCGAGGCCCCGGTCCCCCTTGGGACTATAGCCGTTACCCCGGAGAGTCGTTTCGTTGGCCCGCCCGCTGGGTCCCCAATGTAACCGCGAGGATCAGGCAGGATGAAACGAATGGCCGTGAGTTGCACGTGCACTTATGCCGTTTTAACACCCTTTCCCTCGCTGAGTCTACCCCGATTGTAGGCCGGTCTCTCTCCAGAATCCCACGACGGCGACCATCTTCTTGCGTCTGCATGCTAATGCGACAGCGTCAACACTCACAGTCTGTGTCTTGCCCGGGGAGGACCGCAGCAGCGCGCGAGAGGGGGAAAGCGTCCAATTTCCAGACTACGTTGTGTTGCACGTGGGGATGGGGCGCCCGTGGAGAGAGGCGGGGCTCACGCAACAAGGAGTCCGTCGTGCCTCCCCCTCATTACAAGGGGGGGGGCCATCGGTGGCCTCCAAGTGGGGCCTCAAGTCATAGTGCTACATACGCTGGCTAATTTTTTTGTATCTCTGATGTCCCCCCAGCGGAGCGGTATGGCAAAATCTTACGACCCTGCTCGGATGAAGGGAAATGCACTCATATTCTACCACTATGGAAATCTTCCCCACCGGGAGTAGGGGAGTAGACCCCATCCAGAACCCTTTATGGGGGTCCCAGGCCTTAGACCTTGATGCGCTCGCGCCCCGGGTACTGTGAGTGTTTTTTTTGTTGTGCACTCATTTGGACGTTGTGTTGGCAGTCACCCAGTGGGCCCATGGAAGCCCGCCTCCGTCTCCACTGGTAAGACGTGTGCTGGCCCCAGGGTCTAAGCAGGAGCGTGCTCTGTGTTGTGTCCCCAATTCGAAGCGCGCAGCGCAGAGGCGCGCAGCGCCGAGGTGCTGCAATCCAATCCGAAGCGCGCAGCGCCGAGGCGCGCAGCGCCGAGGTGCTGCAGGCAATCCAATCCGAAGGAGGCAATCCAATCCGTGCGGAGGCAATCCAATCCGAAGCGCGCAGCACCCGCGCTGAGGCACGGGTGTTGATGTGTTGGGGTGTTGATGTGTTGGGGTGTTGAGGTGTTGAGTCTTCCAGCAGCCAGGCTGTATAGAGCGCGTGCATCACGCAAGTCCAGCTCTATCAGTCAGGCGACCCTAAGGGGCAGTGGTCTCCCCCCTAGGGTCCAGGACAGGAGCAGGGAGAAAGGCCTCCCCGCGCAGGGCTGTCCTGTTGTGTACCTCTGAAGGAGGTCATTTGGTGTGGGTTTGTGGCGGTGGTGCAGGCCTGTCTAAGCAGGAGCGTGCTCTGTGTAGGTGACCCCTGGAGAGGAATCCAATCCGAAGCGCGCAGCGCCGAGGCGCGCAGCGCCGAGGTGCCGCGCTGAGGTAGTCCATCTAATCTTCTTCACCCCACTGGTGATGGCAGCAGGGCCGTCTACCTCTTCCGTCGGTAGGAAGCATGAGAAGGGAGGGGTCACTCCTGTCTCCTCCCCCTGAGTCCGGTCAGGAGGAGTGACTCGTAAAGCAGCGGAGCCGGTAAAACCGTGGTCCAAGCCTGAGGCCGGCTTGAAAATCAACCGTAGCCACGGCTTGAAAATCAACCGTAGCCACGTCAGGACTGCTTTAGATGAAGTGGTGGGGTGGGCTGGACCGTAGCCTGGGCCTACGGCCGGAGGGGTCAAAGATCCCCCCGTTGCCGTGTGAGGGCCGGATGATGTGTAGTACACATCACCGAAGGAGGGAGCTGAGACAGCTCGGTCATCAGAGATGACAGAGGATCACAGGCTATGACCGAGGATCACAGGCTATGTGCGGAGGACCAAGTCCCCGACGGTCCAGCCCCCAGGATGGGCGATGATGGTCCAGTGGAGGCCAATCCGGGTCCTCTTCAAGAGATGGGGCATGAGCGTGAGTGAATGGATGCACCTGAGTGTGTGAGTGCGTGTCCTACCTTGGCCCGGTAGCTAACCTAATCTAGGGGGAGCCTGCCTGAAAAATTCAAAAGCCTATCCAGGGCCTGGTTTTGATGAGTAGAGGACATCTGCACTTGTCGTGCTGCTGGGGAGGAAAGGGGGGTTAATGGACAGGACACATGAGTGCCATGAATGCAATAAATGAGGGCGCTCTGGGGAAGAGCGCCGCAGACATACATGAGTATGTGGAAGACGGGTGTGTGTGTGAGAGAGAGAGAGAGAGAGAGAACAGCTAGAGAGAGCACGCGTGTGTGTGGGTGTGTGAGAGAGAGAGAGAGAGAGAGAGAGAGCAGTTAGGGGAGAGCGGATAGAGGGAGATCAGCTAGAGAGAGAACAGCTAGAGAGAGAACAGCTAGAGAGAGCACGCGTGTGTGTGGGTGTGTGAGAGAGAGAGAGAGCAAGAGAGGGGCTCTTCCGAGCAAATAAAAGGTGTAGTCAAAAACGCAGAACTCCACTCCCTGGGAGGTGCCTTCCTGCTGGCACCTACCACAACATTAAGCAGGGAATCGTGAGGTTCTAACCGGCCACGACTGCAGTTTCGCTCTCCTCAGAGCTCGTCAGGTAGCAAAGTATGAAATAAAACACGTTATGCAGGTCAAGGGCCGTCTTACGACTAAGGACTATCAAGAACTCAGGGGTGACGACAAAAAGCGTCGTCCCCCCTGTGCCTTGGGCGCCCACCAGAATCGGTAATCTCAATTAAACATCTAGGGAAAAGAGGAGACAAGAGAGAGAGAGAGAGAGGGAGAGGGTGTGTGTGTATATATAAGTCAATATGGATGGATAGATAGTGTGAGACCAACCGGATCTGTGAAGGGAGAAGGTGTACAGGTTAGGGTTAGTGGGCTGCAAAAGTGAACCTGTAAAGTAAACACTAACCCTACAAATACAGCAATACCTACACCAATAACAGTCAATAAATACATACATATAAAACCCAAAGAATTAGTAAACGTGTAATTATCAGTATGGGATGTGGAGAGCGAGAGTAGCTAATGTTATGCATCTAGGTGTAGGGGGAATCGAGGTCATGGCAGTATGACACACACGACGGATGCAGTTCAGCGTACCACGTCGCACGTTCCCCAGTTGTCCAGTAGGTGGTGCCAGGGAGAGGAAGAGCGGTGCTTCACTTGGACGGTGAAGTTGGTGGAGCAGCTCAGCTTGTGTAGTTTGACCCTGGGGAACATGTCCTCGGGCGTCCCGTGCGGGACGTCCGGTTGTTGAGACCAAGCTGAAAGACAGAGCATGTTCAGTCCGGGGTTGTAGAAAGGCGCCGTGCAACACAAACGTAGGACCCGTCCTGGTAAGGGTAGGGATCAATTCTTCTAGAGAGTTGAGTTAACTACCATGGAACGGGTCTCCCGACGACTGAGTCCAACTGTTTCCACACTGCGCCGTTCGCCACCCTGAGAGGTCCTCCCTCCGAGACTGCTACTCGGCCCATTCGTCGATACCATAGCAGCTAGACGCCCCCACTGGAGGCGAATGCGGAGGACGTCAGGGACAGTTCGTCGAGTGAGGCACAGATAGGAAGAGGGGTCAGATGCGTAGTGAAACGCAGTCGATGACGGTTCGTTATTTTACCCGTGACAGGAAGTGCTGTCTCCCTCCCAGAAGACTCCCCGTCGTCGGCTCAGCGTGGCTCGGTGGTGTCCGGCCCCGGGGTAGGCGTGGCACCGGGGGAAGCGTGGCCTAGTCACCACCCGTGGATCCAGTGCGAGCCGCCTGGGGGTGGGGGGTCAGGACACGTCCGCGGCCGGTCCAGCAGACACAGGAAAGGTGGGCATGACACTCCATGCTGTGACATGACCCGCTACCGACTGTGAGTGTAGGCCTTGTGCCGTCTCTAAAAGACGGTGAGGCCGAGGGGAGAAGAGTGGCCAGGGGTCGAAGGTCAAGTGGAGTGCCCAGCAGGTCAAGCCCCCTGTTCAGGAGGGCCTTCTTCTGTTGGGGCATGTTTATAGGTGGGGGCAAGGCTATAGCAGGGTGCCCTTGGACCGTCAGTGCGGTGCAGAGTGTCTCTGTTCTTCAGCCCGAGAGCCTTGGTGTGGGGAGAGGAGAGGAGTCTCCTACCCAACGACCGCTCCAATCAGGGCCACGCTGGTGGAGTGTGTTACACTATGTGTGTGGGGGGGGGGGGCCCGGCCCGGTCCCCCTGTGTGTGTTTTTCTTCCTCGCCGGCACGGTGCAGAGTGTCTCTGTGCTTCAGCCCGAGAGCTTTGGGGTGAGGAGAGGAGCTCCCCACTGCTTCGATCGGAGCCATGCCCGTAAGGGCCTTTCGTTTTGCTAGTCTACGTGTTGTGCGGAGGGCGTGCGAGGCCCCGGTCCCCCTTGGGACTATAGCCGTTACCCCGGAGAGTCGTTTCGTTGGCCCGCCCGCTGGGTCCCCAATGTAACCGCGAGGATCAGGCAGGATGAAACGAATGGCCGTGAGTTGCACGTGCACTTATGCCGTTTTAACACCCTTTCCCTCGCTGAGTCTACCCCGATTGTAGGCCGGTCTCTCTCCAGAATCCCACGACGGCGACCATCTTCTTGCGTCTGCATGCTAATGCGACAGCGTCAACACTCACAGTCTGTGTCTTGCCCGGGGAGGACCGCAGCAGCGCGCGAGAGGGGGAAAGCGTCCAATTTCCAGACTACGTTGTGTTGCACGTGGGGATGGGGCGCCCGTGGAGAGAGGCGGGGCTCACGCAACAAGGAGTCCGTCGTGCCTCCCCCTCATTACAAGGGGGGGGGCCATCGGTGGCCTCCAAGTGGGGCCTCAAGTCATAGTGCTACATACGCTGGCTAATTTTTTTGTATCTCTGATGTCCCCCCAGCGGAGCGGTATGGCAAAATCTTACGACCCTGCTCGGATGAAGGGAAATGCACTCATATTCTACCACTATGGAAATCTTCCCCACCGGGAGTAGGGGAGTAGACCCCATCCAGAACCCTTTATGGGGGTCCCAGGCCTTAGACCTTGATGCGCTCGCGCCCCGGGTACTGTGAGTGTTTTTTTTGTTGTGCACTCATTTGGACGTTGTGTTGGCAGTCACCCAGTGGGCCCATGGAAGCCCGCCTCCGTCTCCACTGGTAAGACGTGTGCTGGCCCCAGGGTCTAAGCAGGAGCGTGCTCTGTGTTGTGTCCCCAATTCGAAGCGCGCAGCGCAGAGGCGCGCAGCGCCGAGGTGCTGCAATCCAATCCGAAGCGCGCAGCGCCGAGGCGCGCAGCGCCGAGGTGCTGCAGGCAATCCAATCCGAAGGAGGCAATCCAATCCGTGCGGAGGCAATCCAATCCGAAGCGCGCAGCACCCGCGCTGAGGCACGGGTGTTGATGTGTTGGGGTGTTGATGTGTTGGGGTGTTGAGGTGTTGAGTCTTCCAGCAGCCAGGCTGTATAGAGCGCGTGCATCACGCAAGTCCAGCTCTATCAGTCAGGCGACCCTAAGGGGCAGTGGTCTCCCCCCTAGGGTCCAGGACAGGAGCAGGGAGAAAGGCCTCCCCGCGCAGGGCTGTCCTGTTGTGTACCTCTGAAGGAGGTCATTTGGTGTGGGTTTGTGGCGGTGGTGCAGGCCTGTCTAAGCAGGAGCGTGCTCTGTGTAGGTGACCCCTGGAGAGGAATCCAATCCGAAGCGCGCAGCGCCGAGGCGCGCAGCGCCGAGGTGCCGCGCTGAGGTAGTCCATCTAATCTTCTTCACCCCACTGGTGATGGCAGCAGGGCCGTCTACCTCTTCCGTCGGTAGGAAGCATGAGAAGGGAGGGGTCACTCCTGTCTCCTCCCCCTGAGTCCGGTCAGGAGGAGTGACTCGTAAAGCAGCGGAGCCGGTAAAACCGTGGTCCAAGCCTGAGGCCGGCTTGAAAATCAACCGTAGCCACGGCTTGAAAATCAACCGTAGCCACGTCAGGACTGCTTTAGATGAAGTGGTGGGGTGGGCTGGACCGTAGCCTGGGCCTACGGCCGGAGGGGTCAAAGATCCCCCCGTTGCCGTGTGAGGGCCGGATGATGTGTAGTACACATCACCGAAGGAGGGAGCTGAGACAGCTCGGTCATCAGAGATGACAGAGGATCACAGGCTATGACCGAGGATCACAGGCTATGTGCGGAGGACCAAGTCCCCGACGGTCCAGCCCCCAGGATGGGCGATGATGGTCCAGTGGAGGCCAATCCGGGTCCTCTTCAAGAGATGGGGCATGAGCGTGAGTGAATGGATGCACCTGAGTGTGTGAGTGCGTGTCCTACCTTGGCCCGGTAGCTAACCTAATCTAGGGGGAGCCTGCCTGAAAAATTCAAAAGCCTATCCAGGGCCTGGTTTTGATGAGTAGAGGACATCTGCACTTGTCGTGCTGCTGGGGAGGAAAGGGGGGTTAATGGACAGGACACATGAGTGCCATGAATGCAATAAATGAGGGCGCTCTGGGGAAGAGCGCCGCAGACATACATGAGTATGTGGAAGACAGGGCATGGGAGACAGAATTAAAGCGTGGGGGTGTGTGTGTGTGTGTGTGTGTGGGAGAGAGAGCAGTTAGGGGAGAGCGGATAGAGGGAGATCAGCTAGAGAGAGAACAGCTAGAGAGAGAACAGCTAGAGAGAGAACAGCTAGAGAGAGAACAGCTAGAGAGAGAACAGCTAGAGAGAGAACAGCTAGAGAGAGCACGCGTGTGTGTGGGTGTGTGAGAGAGAGAGAGAGCAAGAGAGGGGCTCTTCCGAGCAAATAAAAGGTGTAGTCAAAAACGCAGAACTCCACTCCCTGGGAGGTGCCTTCCTGCTGGCACCTACCACAACATTAAGCAGGGAATCGTGAGGTTCTAACCGGCCACGACTGCAGTTTCGCTCTCCTCAGAGCTCGTCAGGTAGCAAAGTATGAAATAAAACACGTTATGCAGGTCAAGGGCCGTCTTACGACTAAGGACTATCAAGAACTCAGGGGTGACGACAAAAAGCGTCGTCCCCCCTGTGCCTTGGGCGCCCACCAGAATCGGTAATCTCAATTAAACATCTAGGGAAAAGAGGAGACAAGAGAGAGAGAGAGAGAGAGAGGGAGAGGGTGTGTGTGTATATATAAGTCAATATGGATGGATAGATAGTGTGAGACCAACCGGATCTGTGAAGGGAGAAGGTGTACAGGTTAGGGTTAGTGGGCTGCAAAAGTGAACCTGTAAAGTAAACACTAACCCTACAAATACAGCAATACCTACACCAATAACAGTCAATAAATACATACATATAAAACCCAAAGAATTAGTAAACGTGTAATTATCAGTATGGGATGTGGAGAGCGAGAGTAGCTAATGTTATGCATCTAGGTGTAGGGGGAATCGAGGTCATGGCAGTATGACACACACGACGGATGCAGTTCAGCGTACCACGTCGCACGTTCCCCAGTTGTCCAGTAGGTGGTGCCAGGGAGAGGAAGAGCGGTGCTTCACTTGGACGGTGAAGTTGGTGGAGCAGCTCAGCTTGTGTAGTTTGACCCTGGGGAACATGTCCTCGGGCGTCCCGTGCGGGACGTCCGGTTGTTGAGACCAAGCTGAAAGACAGAGCATGTTCAGTCCGGGGTTGTAGAAAGGCGCCGTGCAACACAAACGTAGGACCCGTCCTGGTAAGGGTAGGGATCAATTCTTCTAGAGAGTTGAGTTAACTACCATGGAACGGGTCTCCCGACGACTGAGTCCAACTGTTTCCACACTGCGCCGTTCGCCACCCTGAGAGGTCCTCCCTCCGAGACTGCTACTCGGCCCATTCGTCGATACCATAGCAGCTAGACGCCCCCACTGGAGGCGAATGCGGAGGACGTCAGGGACAGTTCGTCGAGTGAGGCACAGATAGGAAGAGGGGTCAGATGCGTAGTGAAACGCAGTCGATGACGGTTCGTTATTTTACCCGTGACAGGAAGTGCTGTCTCCCTCCCAGAAGACTCCCCGTCGTCGGCTCAGCGTGGCTCGGTGGTGTCCGGCCCCGGGGTAGGCGTGGCACCGGGGGAAGCGTGGCCTAGTCACCACCCGTGGATCCAGTGCGAGCCGCCTGGGGGTGGGGGGTCAGGACACGTCCGCGGCCGGTCCAGCAGACACAGGAAAGGTGGGCATGACACTCCATGCTGTGACATGACCCGCTACCGACTGTGAGTGTAGGCCTTGTGCCGTCTCTAAAAGACGGTGAGGCCGAGGGGAGAAGAGTGGCCAGGGGTCGAAGGTCAAGTGGAGTGCCCAGCAGGTCAAGCCCCCTGTTCAGGAGGGCCTTCTTCTGTTGGGGCATGTTTATAGGTGGGGGCAAGGCTATAGCAGGGTGCCCTTGGACCGTCAGTGCGGTGCAGAGTGTCTCTGTTCTTCAGCCCGAGAGCCTTGGTGTGGGGAGAGGAGAGGAGTCTCCTACCCAACGACCGCTCCAATCAGGGCCACGCTGGTGGAGTGTGTTACACTATGTGTGTGGGGGGGGGGGCCCGGCCCGGTCCCCCTGTGTGTGTTTTTCTTCCTCGCCGGCACGGTGCAGAGTGTCTCTGTGCTTCAGCCCGAGAGCTTTGGGGTGAGGAGAGGAGCTCCCCACTGCTTCGATCGGAGCCATGCCCGTAAGGGCCTTTCGTTTTGCTAGTCTACGTGTTGTGCGGAGGGCGTGCGAGGCCCCGGTCCCCCTTGGGACTATAGCCGTTACCCCGGAGAGTCGTTTCGTTGGCCCGCCCGCTGGGTCCCCAATGTAACCGCGAGGATCAGGCAGGATGAAACGAATGGCCGTGAGTTGCACGTGCACTTATGCCGTTTTAACACCCTTTCCCTCGCTGAGTCTACCCCGATTGTAGGCCGGTCTCTCTCCAGAATCCCACGACGGCGACCATCTTCTTGCGTCTGCATGCTAATGCGACAGCGTCAACACTCACAGTCTGTGTCTTGCCCGGGGAGGACCGCAGCAGCGCGCGAGAGGGGGAAAGCGTCCAATTTCCAGACTACGTTGTGTTGCACGTGGGGATGGGGCGCCCGTGGAGAGAGGCGGGGCTCACGCAACAAGGAGTCCGTCGTGCCTCCCCCTCATTACAAGGGGGGGGGCCATCGGTGGCCTCCAAGTGGGGCCTCAAGTCATAGTGCTACATACGCTGGCTAATTTTTTTGTATCTCTGATGTCCCCCCAGCGGAGCGGTATGGCAAAATCTTACGACCCTGCTCGGATGAAGGGAAATGCACTCATATTCTACCACTATGGAAATCTTCCCCACCGGGAGTAGGGGAGTAGACCCCATCCAGAACCCTTTATGGGGGTCCCAGGCCTTAGACCTTGATGCGCTCGCGCCCCGGGTACTGTGAGTGTTTTTTTTGTTGTGCACTCATTTGGACGTTGTGTTGGCAGTCACCCAGTGGGCCCATGGAAGCCCGCCTCCGTCTCCACTGGTAAGACGTGTGCTGGCCCCAGGGTCTAAGCAGGAGCGTGCTCTGTGTTGTGTCCCCAACCCGAAGCGCGCAGCGCCGAGGTGCTGCAGAAGCGCGCAGCGCCGAGGCGCGCAGCGCCGAGGTGCTGCAGGCAATCCAATCCGAAGGAGGCAATCCAATCCGTGCGGAGGCAATCCAATCCGAAGCGCGCAGCACCCGCGCTGAGGCACGGGTGTTGATGTGTTGGGGTGTTGATGTGTTGGGGTGTTGAGGTGTTGAGTCTTCCAGCAGCCAGGCTGTATAGAGCGCGTGCATCACGCAAGTCCAGCTCTATCAGTCAGGCGACCCTAAGGGGCAGTGGTCTCCCCCCTAGGGTCCAGGACAGGAGCAGGGAGAAAGGCCTCCCCGCGCAGGGCTGTCCTGTTGTGTACCTCTGAAGGAGGTCATTTGGTGTGGGTTTGTGGCGGTGGTGCAGGCCTGTCTAAGCAGGAGCGTGCTCTGTGTAGGTGACCCCTGGAGAGGAATCCAATCCGAAGCGCGCAGCGCCGAGGCGCGCAGCGCCGAGGTGCCGCGCTGAGGTAGTCCATCTAATCTTCTTCACCCCACTGGTGATGGCAGCAGGGCCGTCTACCTCTTCCGTCGGTAGGAAGCATGAGAAGGGAGGGGTCACTCCTGTCTCCTCCCCCTGAGTCCGGTCAGGAGGAGTGACTCGTAAAGCAGCGGAGCCGGTAAAACCGTGGTCCAAGCCTGAGGCCGGCTTGAAAATCAACCGTAGCCACGGCTTGAAAATCAACCGTAGCCACGTCAGGACTGCTTTAGATGAAGTGGTGGGGTGGGCTGGACCGTAGCCTGGGCCTACGGCCGGAGGGGTCAAAGATCCCCCCGTTGCCGTGTGAGGGCCGGATGATGTGTAGTACACATCACCGAAGGAGGGAGCTGAGACAGCTCGGTCATCAGAGATGACAGAGGATCACAGGCTATGACCGAGGATCACAGGCTATGTGCGGAGGACCAAGTCCCCGACGGTCCAGCCCCCAGGATGGGCGATGATGGTCCAGTGGAGGCCAATCCGGGTCCTCTTCAAGAGATGGGGCATGAGCGTGAGTGAATGGATGCACCTGAGTGTGTGAGTGCGTGTCCTACCTTGGCCCGGTAGCTAACCTAATCTAGGGGGAGCCTGCCTGAAAAATTCAAAAGCCTATCCAGGGCCTGGTTTTGATGAGTAGAGGACATCTGCACTTGTCGTGCTGCTGGGGAGGAAAGGGGGGTTAATGGACAGGACACATGAGTGCCATGAATGCAATAAATGAGGGCGCTCTGGGGAAGAGCGCCGCAGACATACATGAGTATGTGGAAGACGGGTGTGTGTGTGTGAGAGAGAGAGAGAGAGAGAGAGAGAGAGAGAGAGAGAGAGAGAGAGAGAGAGAGAGAGCGAGCAGTTAGGGGAGAGCGGATAGAGGGAGATCAGCTAGAGAGAGAACAGCTAGAGAGAGCACGCGTGTGTGTGGGTGTGTGAGAGAGAGAGAGAGCAAGAGAGGGGCTCTTCCGAGCAAATAAAAGGTGTAGTCAAAAACGCAGAACTCCACTCCCTGGGAGGTGCCTTCCTGCTGGCACCTACCACAACATTAAGCAGGGAATCGTGAGGTTCTAACCGGCCACGACTGCAGTTTCGCTCTCCTCAGAGCTCGTCAGGTAGCAAAGTATGAAATAAAACACGTTATGCAGGTCAAGGGCCGTCTTACGACTAAGGACTATCAAGAACTCAGGGGTGACGACAAAAAGCGTCGTCCCCCCTGTGCCTTGGGCGCCCACCAGAATCGGTAATCTCAATTAAACATCTAGGGAAAAGAGGAGACAAGAGAGAGAGAGAGAGAGAGAGGAGAGGGTGTGTGTGTATATATAAGTCAATATGGATGGATAGATAGTGTGAGACCAACCGGATCTGTGAAGGGAGAAGGTGTACAGGTTAGGGTTAGTGGGCTGCAAAAGTGAACCTGTAAAGTAAACACTAACCCTACAAATACAGCAATACCTACACCAATAACAGTCAATAAATACATACATATAAAACCCAAAGAATTAGTAAACGTGTAATTATCAGTATGGGATGTGGAGAGCGAGAGTAGCTAATGTTATGCATCTAGGTGTAGGGGGAATCGAGGTCATGGCAGTATGACACACACGACGGATGCAGTTCAGCGTACCACGTCGCACGTTCCCCAGTTGTCCAGTAGGTGGTGCCAGGGAGAGGAAGAGCGGTGCTTCACTTGGACGGTGAAGTTGGTGGAGCAGCTCAGCTTGTGTAGTTTGACCCTGGGGAACATGTCCTCGGGCGTCCCGTGCGGGACGTCCGGTTGTTGAGACCAAGCTGAAAGACAGAGCATGTTCAGTCCGGGGTTGTAGAAAGGCGCCGTGCAACACAAACGTAGGACCCGTCCTGGTAAGGGTAGGGATCAATTCTTCTAGAGAGTTGAGTTAACTACCATGGAACGGGTCTCCCGACGACTGAGTCCAACTGTTTCCACACTGCGCCGTTCGCCACCCTGAGAGGTCCTCCCTCCGAGACTGCTACTCGGCCCATTCGTCGATACCATAGCAGCTAGACGCCCCCACTGGAGGCGAATGCGGAGGACGTCAGGGACAGTTCGTCGAGTGAGGCACAGATAGGAAGAGGGGTCAGATGCGTAGTGAAACGCAGTCGATGACGGTTCGTTATTTTACCCGTGACAGGAAGTGCTGTCTCCCTCCCAGAAGACTCCCCGTCGTCGGCTCAGCGTGGCTCGGTGGTGTCCGGCCCCGGGGTAGGCGTGGCACCGGGGGAAGCGTGGCCTAGTCACCACCCGTGGATCCAGTGCGAGCCGCCTGGGGGTGGGGGGTCAGGACACGTCCGCGGCCGGTCCAGCAGACACAGGAAAGGTGGGCATGACACTCCATGCTGTGACATGACCCGCTACCGACTGTGAGTGTAGGCCTTGTGCCGTCTCTAAAAGACGGTGAGGCCGAGGGGAGAAGAGTGGCCAGGGGTCGAAGGTCAAGTGGAGTGCCCAGCAGGTCAAGCCCCCTGTTCAGGAGGGCCTTCTTCTGTTGGGGCATGTTTATAGGTGGGGGCAAGGCTATAGCAGGGTGCCCTTGGACCGTCAGTGCGGTGCAGAGTGTCTCTGTTCTTCAGCCCGAGAGCCTTGGTGTGGGGAGAGGAGAGGAGTCTCCTACCCAACGACCGCTCCAATCAGGGCCACGCTGGTGGAGTGTGTTACACTATGTGTGTGGGGGGGGGGGCCCGGCCCGGTCCCCCTGTGTGTGTTTTTCTTCCTCGCCGGCACGGTGCAGAGTGTCTCTGTGCTTCAGCCCGAGAGCTTTGGGGTGAGGAGAGGAGCTCCCCACTGCTTCGATCGGAGCCATGCCCGTAAGGGCCTTTCGTTTTGCTAGTCTACGTGTTGTGCGGAGGGCGTGCGAGGCCCCGGTCCCCCTTGGGACTATAGCCGTTACCCCGGAGAGTCGTTTCGTTGGCCCGCCCGCTGGGTCCCCAATGTAACCGCGAGGATCAGGCAGGATGAAACGAATGGCCGTGAGTTGCACGTGCACTTATGCCGTTTTAACACCCTTTCCCTCGCTGAGTCTACCCCGATTGTAGGCCGGTCTCTCTCCAGAATCCCACGACGGCGACCATCTTCTTGCGTCTGCATGCTAATGCGACAGCGTCAACACTCACAGTCTGTGTCTTGCCCGGGGAGGACCGCAGCAGCGCGCGAGAGGGGGAAAGCGTCCAATTTCCAGACTACGTTGTGTTGCACGTGGGGATGGGGCGCCCGTGGAGAGAGGCGGGGCTCACGCAACAAGGAGTCCGTCGTGCCTCCCCCTCATTACAAGGGGGGGGGCCATCGGTGGCCTCCAAGTGGGGCCTCAAGTCATAGTGCTACATACGCTGGCTAATTTTTTTGTATCTCTGATGTCCCCCCAGCGGAGCGGTATGGCAAAATCTTACGACCCTGCTCGGATGAAGGGAAATGCACTCATATTCTACCACTATGGAAATCTTCCCCACCGGGAGTAGGGGAGTAGACCCCATCCAGAACCCTTTATGGGGGTCCCAGGCCTTAGACCTTGATGCGCTCGCGCCCCGGGTACTGTGAGTGTTTTTTTTGTTGTGCACTCATTTGGACGTTGTGTTGGCAGTCACCCAGTGGGCCCATGGAAGCCCGCCTCCGTCTCCACTGGTAAGACGTGTGCTGGCCCCAGGGTCTAAGCAGGAGCGTGCTCTGTGTTGTGTCCCCAACCCGAAGCGCGCAGCGCCGAGGTGCTGCAATCCAATCCGAAGCGCGCAGCGCCGAGGCGCGCAGCGCCGAGGTGCTGCAGGCAATCCAATCCGAAGGAGGCAATCCAATCCGTGCGGAGGCAATCCAATCCGAAGCGCGCAGCACCCGCGCTGAGGCACGGGTGTTGATGTGTTGGGGTGTTGAGGTGTTGAGTCTTCCAGCAGCCAGGCTGTATAGAGCGCGTGCATCACGCAAGTCCAGCTCTATCAGTCAGGCGACCCTAAGGGGCAGTGGTCTCCCCCCTAGGGTCCAGGACAGGAGCAGGGAGAAAGGCCTCCCCGCGCAGGGCTGTCCTGTTGTGTACCTCTGAAGGAGGTCATTTGGTGTGGGTTTGTGGCGGTGGTGCAGGCCTGTCTAAGCAGGAGCGTGCTCTGTGTAGGTGACCCCTGGAGAGGAATCCAATCCGAAGCGCGCAGCGCCGAGGTGCCGCGCTGAGGTAGTCCATCTAATCTTCTTCACCCCACTGGTGATGGCAGCAGGGCCGTCTACCTCTTCCGTCGGTAGGAAGCATGAGAAGGGAGGGGTCACTCCTGTCTCCTCCCCCTGAGTCCGGTCAGGAGGAGTGACTCGTAAAGCAGCGGAGCCGGTAAAACCGTGGTCCAAGCCTGAGGCCGGCTTGAAAATCAACCGTAGCCACGGCTTGAAAATCAACCGTAGCCACGTCAGGACTGCTTTAGATGAAGTGGTGGGGTGGGCTGGACCGTAGCCTGGGCCTACGGCCGGAGGGGTCAAAGATCCCCCCGTTGCCGTGTGAGGGCCGGATGATGTGTAGTACACATCACCGAAGGAGGGAGCTGAGACAGCTCGGTCATCAGAGATGACAGAGGATCACAGGCTATGACCGAGGATCACAGGCTATGTGCGGAGGACCAAGTCCCCGACGGTCCAGCCCCCAGGATGGGCGATGATGGTCCAGTGGAGGCCAATCCGGGTCCTCTTCAAGAGATGGGGCATGAGCGTGAGTGAATGGATGCACCTGAGTGTGTGAGTGCGTGTCCTACCTTGGCCCGGTAGCTAACCTAATCTAGGGGGAGCCTGCCTGAAAAATTCAAAAGCCTATCCAGGGCCTGGTTTTGATGAGTAGAGGACATCTGCACTTGTCGTGCTGCTGGGGAGGAAAGGGGGGTTAATGGACAGGACACATGAGTGCCATGAATGCAATAAATGAGGGCGCTCTGGGGAAGAGCGCCGCAGACATACATGAGTATGTGGAAGACAGGGCATGGGAGACAGAATTAAAGCGTGGGTGTGTGTGTGTGTGGGAGAGAGAGCAGTTAGGGGAGAGCGGGTAGAGGGAGATCAGCTAGAGAGAGAACAGCTAGAGAGAGAACAGCTAGAGAGAGCACGCGTGTGTGTGGGTGTGTGAGGGAGAGAGAGAGCAAGAGAGGGGCTCTTCCGAGCAAATAAAAGGTGTAGTCAAAAACGCAGAACTCCACTCCCTGGGAGGTGCCTTCCTGCTGGCACCTACCACAACATTAAGCAGGGAATCGTGAGGTTCTAACCGGCCACGACTGCAGTTTCGCTCTCCTCAGAGCTCGTCAGGTAGCAAAGTATGAAATAAAACACGTTATGCAGGTCAAGGGCCGTCCTACGACTAAGGACTATCAAGAACTCAGGGGTGACGACAAAAAGCGTCATCCCCCCTGTGCCTTGGGCGCCCACCAGAATCGGTAATCTCAATTAAACATCTAGGGAAAAGAGGAGACAAGAGAGAGAGAGAGAGAGGGAGAGGGTGTGTGTGTATATATAAGTCAATATGGATGGATAGATAGTGTGAGACCAACCGGATCTGTGGAGGGAGAAAGGTGTACAGGTTAGGGTTAGTGGGGTGCAAGAGTGAACCTGTAAAGGAAACCGTGTGGATTAGGGTTAGTGAGGGGGTCAAGGAGACAGTAGACACAGACACCACAGGCCAGGGAAGAGTAAGGGGTGAGAGGGGGGGGGGGGGGGGGGGGGGGGGGGAAGAGAGAGAGAGCAGGTAGTGAGAGCAGGGAGTGGGAAAGAGCAAGCGGGGAGAGCAAGAAAGAGAGAGAGAGAGTGTCAGGGAGAGAGAGAGAGCAAGGAGAGAGAGAGGAGAGCACGAGAGAGCGGAGAGAGAGGGCAGGTAGAGAGAGCAAGGGAGAGAGAGTGCAAGAGAGAGAGAGAGGGCAAGTAGAGAGAGCAAGGGAGAGAGAGCAGGATGTATGAGAGAGGGGGAGAGAGAGAGAGAGAGAGAGAGAGCGAGCGAGAGGAGAGCACAAGAGAGCGGAGAGAGAGCAGGAGAGAGAGAGCAGGGGAGAGAGAGCGCAGGAGAGAGAGAGGGCAAGTAGAGAGAGCAAGGGAGAGAGAGCAGGATGTATGAGAGAGGGGGAGAGAGAGAGAGAGAGAGAGAGAGAGAGAGAGAGGGCAGGTAGAGAGAGCAAGGGGGAGAGAGCAGGATGTGTGAGAGAGAGAGAGGGCAGGTAGAGAGAGCAAGGGAGAGAGAGCAGGATGTGAGAGAGAGAGAGAGAGAGAGAGAGAGAGAGAGAGAGAGAGAGAGAGAGAGAGAGAGAGAGAGAGAGAGAGAGAGAGGAGAGCACAAGAGAGCGGAGAGAGAGCAGGAGAGAGAGAGAGGGAGAGAGAGGGAGAGAGGGAGAGAGAGGGCAGGTAGAGAGAGCAAGGGAGAGAGAGAGTGGGATGTGAGAGAGAGGGCGAGAGAGGGAGAGAGGAGAGCACAAGAGAGCGGAGAGAGAGAGCAGGTAGAGAGAGCAAGAGCAAGAGAGCGCAAGAGAGAGAGAGCGCAAGAGAGAGAGAGAGAGCGCAAGAGAGAGAGAGAGAGAGAGAGAGAGAGAGCATGAGAGAAGAGGGGAGAGCCAAGGGTGGGAGGGGTTGGGGTTAGGATGAGGGGATGGGTGAGAGGTATGGGAAGAGAGGAACGGACAGGGTCAAAGTCAGGGCAGGGGAGGGACTTAAGGTTAGACCACAGGGTGGGAGGGGTTGGGGTTAGGATGAGGGGACAGGTGAGGAGACAGAGGAGGAGAGGAGGAGACTGGATTAAAGGGAGGTCAGTAGGGTGTGCGTGGGTGTGTGTGTGCAGAGTTCAAAGAGAGGGATGAGAGAGAGAGAGAGAGAGTCAGGGAGAGAGAGCGCAAGGAGAGAGAGAGAGAGGAGGAGAGTACGAGAGAGCGGAGAGAGAGCAGGGGAGAGAGGGAAGGTAGAGAGAGCGAGAGAGAGGAGAGCACGAGAGAGCGGAGAAAGAGCAGGAGGGAGCAGGGGAGAGGGGAGAGGGCAGGTAGAGAGAGAGAGCAAAGGAGAGAGAGAGAGAGGAGGGCACGAGAGAGCGGAGAGAGAGCAGGGGAGAGAAGGCAGGTAGAGAGAGCCAGGGAGAGAGAGCGCAAAAGAGAGAAGAGAGCACGAGAGAGCGGAGAGAGAGCAGGAGAGAGCAGGGGAGAGCGGGCAGGCAGAGAGAGCAAGGGTGAGAGCGCAAGAGAGAGAGAAGAGCACAAGAGAGCGGAGAGAGAGCGCAGGAGAGAGCAGGGGAGAGCGAGCAGGTAGAGAGAGCAAGGGAGAGAGAACGCAATAGAGAGGGAGGGAGAGAGAGAGCAGGGGAGAGAGGGCAGGTAGAGAGAGCAAGGTAGAGAGAGCTGGGTGTGTGTGAGAGAGAGAGAGAGAGAGAGAGAGAGAGAGAGAGAGAGAGAGAGAGAGAGAGAGAGAGAACATGGGAGAGAAAGCAGGAGAGAGAGAGCAGGGGAGAGAGAGCAGGGGAGAGAGCGCAGGGGAGAGAGAGCAGGGGAGAGAGCGCAGGGGAGAGAGAGCACAAGGGAGAGAGCGCAATAGAGAGAGAGAGCGCAAGAGAGAGAGAGAGCATGAGGGAAGAGGGAAGAGCCAGAGAGAGAGAGAGAGATAGAGAGAGAGGTGTCCACAGCACTGGAGGGTGATGTGACAGGGGAGTGTGTGTGTGTATGTGAACCCTATACGTGGTGAATGTGGGAGAGAGAGAGAGAGAGAGAGAGAGAGAGAGAGAGAGAGCATGAGAGAAGAGGGGGGAGCAAGCAGGGAGAGCAAGTGACCTAAGGTTAGGCAAGAAGTAAGATGGGTTGAGGTTAGGGTGAGGGAACAGGTGAGGAGGTGGGGAAGAGGAGGGGGGACACAGAGTCAAGGGCAGGATGGGTGAGGGAAAATTAGGGTTAGGCATGAATTGGGAGGGTTGAGGTTAGGATGAGGGGATGGGTGAGAGGTATGGAAGGAGGGGAATACAGGGTCAAGGGCAGGGACTCAGGGTTAGGCCACAGGGTGGGAGGGGTTGGGGTTAGGATGAGGGGATGGGTGAGGTATGGAAGGAGAGGAATAGACAAGGTCAGGGCAGGGGAGGGACTTAAGGTTAGGCCACAGGGTAGGAGGGGTTGGGGTTAGGATGGGTTAGGGTTAGGGTTAGGGTTTAGGGTTAGGGTTAGGTGTGGCAGTAATCACGAGGAAACACCCTGTGGGACCCCAACGGGACCACAGTACAGGTGAGACCCCATTTAGGCACGCGCACCTGAAACCCCACTCACTCTGTCCCCCTGAAATGAATGAATGAGCAGGAGTCTGTTTTATAGGCTCCTCCCTTTCCCCTGCCAGACCTATCGACCAATAGGAGTAGTATTAGTAACCCTCAGGGATACAGTTGTCCGAAGACTTTACTACTACCAATTGTAACATAGGATATTCTTCTTGGACGTATTGTTCCTGATGATCCCATGTCCATGTCTTGTTTTCTTCTTTCCAACCTGACCCTTTTGGCAAATAGGAGCCTATCAGTATTAACAACCCCCAGGGATGACATACTGTTGTCCGAAGACATTAACACTACCCATTGCTAAGGTCATCCAATAAAAATATCTTGTGTCCAAGTCTTCATCCAACATCTTGTGTCCCAGTCTTCTTCCAATAACCTGTGTTCAAGTCTTCATCCCACATCCTGTGTCCAAATCTTCTTCCAATATCCTGCGTTCAGAATATCCTTGTCTTGTTGTCTTCTTTCCAACCTGACCCTATTGGCAAATAGGAGCCTATCAGTATTAACAACCCCCAGGGATGACATACTGTTGTCCGAAGACATTAACACTACCCATTGCTAAGGTCATCCGAATAAAAAAATCTTGTGTCCAAGTCTTCATCCAACATCTTGGGTCCAAGTCTTCTTCCAATAACCTGTGTTCAAGTCTTCATCCAACATCCTGCGTCCAAGTCTTCTTCCAATATCCTGTGTACAAGTCTTCATCCAACATCCCGTGTCAAAGTCTTCTGTCACTGTCTGGTCTTCTTCTTTAAGACCTAACCTTTTTTGGCAAGTAGGAGCCTATCAGCATTAACATCCCTCAGGGATGACATACTGTTGTCCGAAGACATTAACACTACCCATCGCTAAGGTCATCAGAATAAAGATATCTTGTGTCCAAGTCTTCATCCAACATCTTGTGTCCAAGTCTTCTTCCAATAACCTGTGTTCAAGTCTTCATCCAACATCCTGTGTCCAAGTCTTCTTCCAATATCCTGTGTTCAAGTCTTCATCCAACATCCCGTGTCAAAGTCTTCTGTCACTGTCAGGTCTTCTTTAAAACCTAACCTTTTTTGGCAAGTAGGAGCCTATCAGCATTAACATCCCTCAGGGATGACATACTGTTGTCCGAAGACTTTAACACTCCCCATTGCTAACATAAGTACAGCTGTCTTATCGTCTGTCAGTCAAGTAGAAGTGAGAAATAAATCCAAATGTGAATCTAAATTGTGGAAACACATCATCAGTAGTATACCTAGGATCATCGGGCGTTTCGGCCTTCGAAACACTAGACACCCTCCCCATAGGCAGGCCCACCAGGGTTGATCAAATCCCCAGTGTGTGTTTCCAGTCCAATTGGTGAATCAACATATAAATTTGGAAAAAGTCTGGTCCACAGAAAAACAGTCCATCCTAATTGCAGTCTTGAGGTGTAACTGGGGATAATAAAGAAAATACCAACGGAATACATATACATTTATTAATTAAACAGCCGCCTTGAACCAAAGCGTCTTTACAATAAAAAGTCACTTAACAATAAAACAACATGAATGTCAACAATAATACTTACCAATAAAAAGTCACTTAACAACTAGAGAGGATACAATTTCTGGGGAAATTGTAGGGTGTGCTTGCTTGCGTCGGTTGCACAGGGGTCTGTATATTTTATATAAAAATGCATCGGGCCTACTTATTATTTATAAAGATTACATAGATTTAAAAGCATCTTTTTTTTGCTGCTCATTTACAACTCAAAATACGAGTGAAGTGTAGAATGAAATATGACGTCTTCTCATTTCCCCTGCAAGAGGCAGCTGACAGGCTGAATCAAAACGAATACATTTGGCAGACCGGTGTACAAATGGACCTAATCTCTATGACTTAAACGTCCTTTTAAGTTGTCCCTTCTCGTGATATTTTCAGGCATTTAGCCTACTCATATTGCATTCATTCATTAATAAAGAACCCCCTTTGAAGATTATTCTACGACTTTACCGGCAGAAGATAGAATCGCGATTCAAACAGTACCATCTGCTAACTGAAAATATGCCCCCAAAAACGTAAATAAGCTTGACATTTATTTAGTGGAAAATAGCTCATTCATAAAAAGCTCACTGGTAGCGATCATTGTCAGTAACAACTCAAAATGCGATATAGCCCTGTGTGGAGAAGCTGCCCCGGTAAATTCTACTACTACAGTACAGTACTACTAGTAGACTACTGCTGTGTTCGTCTTGATAGCGATTGCGTTGGTTGAATTCGATTAAACGTTCCGTTGTACGGTTTAGGCTGAAATTAATTATTTTCATGAACAGATTGACAAAGTTTAGGCTGTGGCAATGAAGTTCAGGTTAGTAGTCAGATAGTTTCCCTACTGAAAGACTTTTGAGTAAGGGGAGTGCCGAACATGTTCTGTTGCCGTTTGACTTAAACAGCTGAGGAGTTGTTGTTAGCTACTCACACTAGTGTCTCGGGTACAGTAGGCTACAGCGTTGCAGTGAGCTACACTGGTTTGAAACCACAGGTAATGGTAATTTCACCAACAAATCGTTTACTAATGTCAGAATAAATCCTACAACGAAAATGTATATGTGAGGAATGTTTATTTTAACGATTGAAAACAGATACATCATAGACCACTGTAGTATGTGTTGCCCGGGCAACACAGGCTAATGTCATGATGCTAATATGTCAGTGAAATAGTAGACTACTGTTTCCGAAAGTAGATGTACTTCCTTAATAATATCAGCTTATATTGTACATTACACATCACAATTGTGTGTCATATCACAAAGTAAAATGAGTAAATATTTATCACCCTGGCCTCTTTTCTTGTGGCGTTTCTGCAGCTGCCTTGCAGTAAAGCTATAGTTAGCCTAGCTATCCCCCAAGTTAACAGATGCCAAACGAATGTTCTGCCAAAGGTAGTCACGCGTGTTTTCGTGACATTATTGCAGACCGGTGTAAAAATTGACCTAATCTCTATGATTTAAACGTCATTTTAAGTTTTTCTCTTCTCATGATATTTTCAGGCATTTAGCCTACTCATATTGCATTCATTCATGAATAAACAACCCCTTTGAAGATTATTCTACGACGTTACCCGGCAGTAGAAGATGGAATCGCAATTCAAACGGTACCATCTGCTAACTGAAAATATGCCCCCCAAAACGTAAATAAGCTTGACATTTATTTAGTGGAAAATTGCTCATTCATAAAAAGCTCACTGGTAGCGATCATTGTCAGTAACAACGCAAAATGCGATATAGCCCTGTGTTGAGAAGCTGCCCCGGTAAATTGTACTACTACGGTACAGTACTAGGCTACTGCTGTGTTCGTCTTGGTAGCGATTGCGTTGGTTGAATTGGATTTAACGTTCCGTTGTACGGTTTAGGCTGAAATTAATTATTTTCATGAACAGATTGACAACGTTTAGGCTGTGGCAATGAAGTTCAGGTTAGTAGTTAGATAGACTTTTGATTTAAGTAAGGGGAGTGCCGAACATTTTCTGTCGCCGTTTGACTTCCTAAACAGCTGTGTACTGTAGCTAGATGTTTTTGTAGTGTGTCTCGCGTAAGCTACAGCGTTGCAGTGAGCTACACTGGTTTGAAACCACAGGTAATGGTAATTTCACCAACAAATCGGTTTCTAATGTCAGAATAAATCCTACAACGAAAATGTATATGTGAGGAATGTTTATTTTAACGATTGAAAACAGATAACGCTACATCATAGACCACTGTAGTATGGGTTAGGGTTAGGGTTAGGGTTAGGGTTAGGGTTAGGTTTGGGTTAGGGTAGGGTTAAAAGAAAAACTGGGTGGTCTTCAGGAGCACGGGCCTATTACTTCTGTGTTTTAAAATATAACAAAAGAAAGGAAAGCAGAAATACCAAAAAAAACGTGTTTGTGAAATAATGTGTGTGTTTTTTCTTTTGCAGGTGCTGTGTGGTGGTGGTGACTGAGTGGATGGTGCTGAGGATTGGAGGACCAAAGTAGGTGTTGTTGAATTTGTTCTATCGTGTGTAGGTCTATGTGCCAGTATGTAAGTGTGTGCGTGTGTATGGATGCATATCCAGGTAAGTTATGTATGTACATGTATATGTTCCAAAGTGTTGTGAAGTAATGTGTTTGTTCTTTTGCAGAGGCTGTGTGGCGATGGATGAGTGGATGGTGCTGATCAAGGTGAGTGTTATTGAAGGTGGGTTAGGGTTAGGGTTAGGGTTAGGGTTAGGGTTAGGGTTAGGTTTGGGTTAGGGTAGGGTTAAAAGAAAAACTGTGTGGTCCTAAGGAGCACGGGCTAGGGTTAGGGTTAGGGTTAGGGTTAGGGTTAGGGTTAGGGTTAGGGTTAGGGTTAGGTTAGGGTTAGGGTTAGGGTTAGGGTTAGGGTTAGGGTTAGGGTTAGGTTGTTATCTCTGATGCCCCCCGCGCCAAGCAGTTCAGTACTTCGACCCGCATAGGCTTAGGGGGAAATGCACTCGTATCCTAGAGCCATGTAGATCTTCCACCAGAGGGGGTAGGGGAGTAGACCCCCTCCAGGACCCCAAAGGGGTCCCAGGCCTGTAGACCCTGTTGCGCTCGCGGCCCAGGGTAAGTATAGGTCTAAGCACTAAAGAGGACGTTAGTAACCGATGGGTACATGGATGACCACCCCCGAATCCACTGACGGACGTGTGCGCACCACAGGGTCTAAGCAGGAGCGTGCTCTGAGGTCTTCTGTCCCCACAAGAGAGGTTCCCCCCGAGAGAGGTAGGTGACCTCGGGTGTCTAGGTTCACTCGTGGGTAGCAGAGGTGACCGGCTACCGTAGCACATGCTACATCCGAGTGTAGACACAGGGGGGTTCCACTCGTCCAATCCGAAGCGCGCAGCGCCGAGGCGCGTAGCGCCGAGGTGCCGCGCTGAGGTAGTCCATCTAATCTTCTTCACCCCACTGGTGATGGCAGCAGGGCCGTCTACCTCTTCCGTCGGTAGGAAGCATGAGAAGGGAGGGGTCACTCCTGTCTCCTCCCCCTGAGTCCGGTCAGGAGGAGTGACTCGTAAAGCAGCGGAGCCGGTAAAACCGTGGTCCAAGCCTGAGGCCGGCTTGAAAATCAACCGTAGCCACGGCTTGAAAATCAACCGTAGCCACGTCAGGACTGCTTTAGATGAAGTGGTGGGGTGGGCTGGACCGTAGCCTGGGCCTACGGCCGGAGGGGTCAAAGATCCCCCCGTTGCCGTGTGAGGGCCGGATGATGTGTAGTACACATCACCGAAGGAGGGAGCTGAGACAGCTCGGTCATCAGAGATGACAGAGGATCACAGGCTATGACCGAGGATCACAGGCTATGTGCGGAGGACCAAGTCCCCGACGGTCCAGCCCCCAGGATGGGCGATGATGGTCCAGTGGAGGCCAATCCGGGTCCTCTTCAAGAGATGGGGCATGAGCGTGAGTGAATGGATGCACCTGAGTGTGTGAGTGCGTGTCCTACCTTGGCCCGGTAGCTAACCTAATCTAGGGGGAGCCTGCCTGAAAAATTCAAAAGCCTATCCAGGGCCTGGTTTTGATGAGTAGAGGACATCTGCACTTGTCGTGCTGCTGGGGAGGAAAGGGGGGTTAATGGACAGGACACATGAGTGCCATGAATGCAATAAATGAGGGCGCTCTGGGGAAGAGCGCCGCAGACATACATGAGTATGTGGAAGACGGGTGTGTGTGTGAGAGAGAGAGAGAGAGAGAGAGAGAGAGAGAGAGAGAGAGAGAGAGAGAGAGCAGTTAGGGGAGAGCGGATAGAGGGAGATCAGCTAGAGAGAGAAAAGCTAGAGAGAGAACAGCTAGAGAGAGAACAGCTAGAGAGAGAACAGCTAGAGAGAGCACGCGTGTGTGTGGGTGTGTGAGGGAGAGAGAGAGCAAGAGAGGGGCTCTTCCGAGCAAATAAAAGGTGTAGTCAAAAACGCAGAACTCCACTCCCTGGGAGGTGCCTTCCTGCTGGCACCTACCACAACATTAAGCAGGGAATCGTGAGGTTCTAACCGGCCACGACTGCAGTTTCGCTCTCCTCAGAGCTCGTCAGGTAGCAAAGTATGAAATAAAACACGTTATGCAGGTCAAGGGCCGTCCTACGACTAAGGACTATCAAGAACTCAGGGGTGACGACAAAAAGCGTCATCCCCCCTGTGCCTTGGGCGCCCACCAGAATCGGTAATCTCAATTAAACATCTAGGGAAAAGAGGAGACAAGAGAGAGAGAGAGAGAGAGAGAGTATGTGTGTGTGTGTGTGTGTGTGTGCATAGAAGGCAACATGGATGGACCGTGTGTGACAGGTGACCAAGGAACTGTGAAAGGAGAAAGGAACACAGGTTAGGGTTAGAGTGGTGCCAGAGTGGATCTGTAAGGAAAAAAGTGTGTAAATTAGAATTAGTAGGAAGGCCAGGGAGAGCCGAAGACACCGAAACCATAGGCCCAAAAGGGAGGTGATAGTGAAACAAAGAGAGAGAACGGCCTAGGGTTGGGGTGAGGAGACTAAGGAGGAGGTAGGGGGGGAGGGGGGTGGGAGAAAAGACACCAGGGCGGGACCTATGGTTAGGTAAGAGGTAGGAGGGGTTGGGGTTAGGGTAAACAGGTCGGCAAGGAGGTAGGGGTTAAGGAAGGATGGAAACAAGGTCAGCAGGGTTAAGGTTAGAGCAGGAGAGACAAAGCCGAAAGAAGAACCATCAGTGGATATCAGTATGGGATGTGGGTGGAAAGGAGAGACGGGCTCCACAACATGAGTGTGGAGGTGTGGTGGAGGGACTCACAGATGGCCACAGGTGAAGGAATGTAGAGAGGAGTGTCCAGTCCATGCAGGGGAGGAGTCCACGTGTAGATGGGAAGCCTGGGTGAATAGGGAGCGATGAATGGGCTGGTGTGATCATGACATGGCACAGTCAACAATGACCCGCACGCAGTCACAACACAGCCATGCTATACCACCGGAGATAGACAACTACCCCGTGGAAAAATAGCATATTGAGAATCCCACGATGTAGACTGAATCCAGGGTTGTGGCCATGCCAAGCCACAGGGAGCACAGGCAGCATCCAGAGAGAACTGGCCCACTACTCCGAAGGTCAAAGGTCAAAAGCTCCCAGGGGTCAGAACCACACGTACGTCAGGTCCCCCAGTCACAACGGCCACCTACGGTGCAGGGTGTTTAAGGGTCACGTCCGATATTCCCCCAGCCTGGCAAAGGGTCACAAGCTGATCTTCCCCCGCGCACACACACCACCCATGCAAATCAGAGGTGCTTGGTCAAAGAACGTCACCCAGGCACCCGCAACCGGCGCAATGCACAGGTCACATCCGATATTCCCAGGCACTGCAACCAGCATAAGCAACGCCTTAGTAACGGTAGACCAAGGCTTCTGCAAGGGGCCAGAGGCCCCACAGAAGGCGCGAGCGGCAGGGGAGCAAAGTGACGCGACCGTAGAACGTGACCCCCCAGAGCCAAAGGCCAGAGACAGTCAGAGAGCAGGAACCGTCCAGCAGATGGTGCCACAGAGAGGGAGAGCGGTGCTTCACATAGGCCGTGAAGTTGGTGGAGCAGCTCAGCTTATGTAGTTTGACCCCGTGGGGACACGTCCTCCCGGGTCCAAGGAGGGACGGCGGGTAGATGAACCAGAGCTGAGATCAGCCTGGGGTTGAAGAAAAGCGCAGTGTAACACAGACGTAGGACCCGTCATGGTAGAGGTGAATCCAAATCTTCCGGGATGTGAGCAGGCTACCATTAAGCAGGTCTTCCCGATGACAGAGTGCAACTGTTTCCACACTACGCCGACCGCCACCCTGAGAGGTCCTCCCCCTGCGTACTACTACTCAGCCCATTCGTCGATACCATAGCAGACAGACACCCCCGCCCAGAACGGACGTTTGTGGAGGGTTAGGGTTAGGGTTAGGGTTAGGGTTAGGGTTAGGGTTAGGGTTAGGTTTGGGTTAGGGTAGGGTTAAAAGAAAAACTGGGTGGTCTTCAGGAGCACGGGCCTATTACTTCTGTGTTTTAAAATATAACAAAAGAAAGGAAAGCAGAAATACCAAAAAAAACGTGTTTGTGAAATAATGTGTGTGTTTTTTCTTTTGCAGGTGCTGTGTGGTGGTGGTGACTGAGTGGATGGTGCTGAGGATTGGAGGACCAAAGTAGGTGTTGTTGAATTTGTTCTATTGTGTGTAGGTCTATGTGCCAGTATGTAAGTGTGTGCGTGTGTATGGATGCATAGCCAGGTAAGTTATGTATGTACATGTATATGTTCCAAAGTGTTGTGAAGTAATGTGTTTGTTCTTTTGCAGAGGCTGTGTGGCGATGGATGAGTGGATGGTGCTGATCAAGGTGAGTGTTATTGAAGGTGTAATTCATTCATTAAGTGAAGCAGATCTTGTATGAGATGAAGAGTGTTATGTTTTTTCATTCAGTCCCAGGGGTGTAATTGTGTTTAACTGTGTGATCCATTTTCTTTCGGCGTGTTTCCGCTGTCCACTGGACCACCCGGACCCCGACTCCACACCAGATATGATGAGGTGAGTGACGGGGTGCTCCTGGAAGTGTGTGACGAGTGCTGTTTGTAGATGTGCCCGTGAAATGTTGTACAGATGTTGTTTGAGTCTAGTGTCTATTGAAGAGCCGGTTTCTCCTATATAATGTTTGTGGCAGAGGGTGCAGGTGATGATGTATACGACGTTGGAGGTTTGTAAGGTGAGGTTGTCCGGGACTGGAGCTGATGTGTGACTGTGAGGGTTTGTAATGAATTTTCTGTATTTATAATGAAGTGTATGAGGTTTGGCTGCTGGAGAGGGCATAGTGCTGAATTTGGTGTGTATGAGTATGTTTTTTAAACTTTTATTTTTTCTGTATGCGGAAATGATCCTGTAGGGTTTTAGTGCG
The DNA here is from genome assembly GCF_038355195.1 of Osmerus mordax. Taxonomy (NCBI): domain Eukaryota; kingdom Metazoa; phylum Chordata; class Actinopteri; order Osmeriformes; family Osmeridae; genus Osmerus; species Osmerus mordax. The sequence goes on from NC_090066.1 coordinate 16,386,426, forward strand.
GGGTATGTGCGTTGGGCCGTGGTGAAGTTATGTTTGAATGCATGTTGTAGGGGTCGAGTTTTATGTGAAAATGTGGTGACTAAGGGAATGATTATTAATGGGTCCGTAACGGTGTCTGAGGTGAACGGTGTGCCGGTTTTGGTTGTGGGTGGTGGGGCCGGGGGGGTGAAACCAGAATCCTGAGTATTGTTGAAATCAGGATCGGGAGGTATGGTGGGGTTAAGGGGCGGGTCAACATCCAGTGGGGGACCAGGAAGGGTATTAACGGTAGGGTGGGGATGGGAAGGCAGGGTGGGATTAAAGGGTGGGTTGGGAAGGGTGGTGGGATTAAAGGGTGGGTCAACACCCAGTGGGGAACTAGGAAGGGGATTAAAGGTAGGGTGGGTATGGGAAGGGAAGGTGGGGTTAAAGGGCGGGTCGGGAAGGATAGTGGGGTTAAAGGGCGGGTCAGCACACAGTGGGGAACTAGGCAGGGGATTAAAGGTAGGGTGGGGGTGGGAAGGTAGGGTGGGTTTAAAGGGTGGGTTAGGAAGGATGGTGGGATTAAAGGGTGGGTCAACCCCCAGTGTGGGACTAGGGAGGGGATTAAAGGTAGGGTGGGAATGGGAAGGCAGGGTGGGGTTAAAGGGCGGGTTGGAGGGACTTTTAAAGGGAGGGTTGGGTTTAGGCCTCGGGTTTGAGGGGTTGGGTTTGGGGTTTAGGCCTGGACTGGGTTTAGTCCTAGGGTTAAGGGGAGGGGTGGGGTTACAGGGTAGGTTGGGGTTGGGTATGGGGTCGGAGGGACTTTTAAAGGGAGGGTTGGGTTTAGGCCTAGGGTTAAAGGGAGGGGTGGGGTTACAGGGAGGGTTGGGGTTGGGTATGGGGTCCGAGGGGTTGGGGTTAGGATGAGGGACCAGGTTGGGTGTAGCTCTTGGGGCGGGCAGAGAGGGGTTAAAGGGAAGGTTGAGTTGGGGTTTAAGACGGCGGATGGAATTGAATATGGGGTAGAGACGGGGTGTTGGATGGAGTCCCGCAGCAAGGTCCCGGGAAGGTTCAGGGCTAGGAGGGGGGTTGGGGGAGGATGCAGGATACGGACCCGGTGTAGGGTAAGGGGAGGGATTCGGAGTGGATGGGGAAAGGAGGGAGAGGGACCGTGCTGCGGGTTGTGTATGTACTGATGCTTGTGTTTGGAGTGCAGGAATTGTGTGTAATGTGTGTGCCGTGTGTGTATTGGTTGTGTATGTGTCTTTGTTTGGTGCGGTGTGTGTATGTGTGGGCTGAGTGGGAGAGAGGGCTGCCAAAGTGTCGTTCTTGATTGTGCGCAGAAACCGTTTGGAATATCCCCTCTGTCTGAGTGCGTGAAATAGTGTTGAGATAGCTATGTGTAAATCTTCTTTGTGAGAAGATATTCTATGAAACCGGATTATTTGTGATTTAACTATACCTTTAAATGTGTGTTTGGGATGGTAACTGTGTTTGTGTAATAGGGCGTGTGTGTCTGTAGGTTTAAAGTATACTCGTGTCTGTAATGTCTTATGTGTTGTATTTATTGGGTGGAAATATACTGTGGTGTCCAAAAAGTGAATTTGCTGTGGGTCAATTATGTATTTTACTGTTATTGACGGGTGATGTGAGTTGAGTATGTGTATGAATTCCGTGAAATGTTTGATGTCGTGTGGCCATGCTCCTATGATGTCATCTAAAAATCTGTAGTAAAATGATGGTTGCAGTGGACACTTTGACAGCGCTTCTCTCTCCCACTCAGCCATGTATATGTTTGCATAGGCGGGTGCGAACTTCTTGCCCATAGCTGTTCCCGATACCTGTAGGTAATGTTTATTGTTAAATAAAAAATCATTGCTGTCTAAACTAATTTGGAGTAATTGTAGAATGTCCTGATCCGGTCTATTGGGGTCTGGGTGTTTTTGAAATAATGACTTGACAGCCTGCACACCCATTGTGGTGTTAATGTTGGTGTACAGGCTGTCAACGTCAATGGTGAAGATATGTGTGTGGGCGGGAACAGCTATGGGCTTGAGCTTTTCTAAGAAGTGGTAGGTGTCTTTGAGGTAACTGGGGTGGCGGGTGGATAGGGGGTTGATGTAGTGGTCAATGTATTCCGATATGTTATATGATTCGCTGTTGCAATCTGAGACTATGGGTCTACCAGGAGGAACTTCAAAGGGAATGGTCCAGGTGTCCGGTTCTTTATGGATCTTGGGAAGTAAGTAAAATAGTCTCTGTCGTGGTGTGTCTGGTCCGTATAAGTAGTCCCGTTGTTTGGCTGTAATGTACTGTCTGCTGTAGAGTGATTTGATGATAGTCCTAAGTTTAACCTGTGTCTGTGGTTGTATGCTATCCGGTATGATCTTGTAATGTCTGTTGTTGTTTAATTGCCTATTTGCTTCAAAGATGTACTGGTGGTTATCTAAAATGACTATCTTGGATCCTTTGTCCGCTGGTTTGATGACTATGTGTGTGTTGTTTTTAAGTGTTTGTAGTGATTCTCGGAGTGTGGTCGTGAGGTTGTCTGGTCTGTCCGTCTGTGTGCTGTTGTGGTCCCGTAGTGTCCTTCTGTCTGTCTTAATGAGGTGCCTGATATGATGATCCACCTGGGAGAGTTTGGGCTCCCAGGTGGAGGGATCGATAAATGGCAGGTGAATGTCATTGTCCGTGAAGTCAAAGTAGTCCAAAATCTTGAGTCGTCTGTGGTATTTGTGAATGTCCCTTTGAAGTTCCTCCTGGTCAAAAGTGGTGGGGCGGGGAACGAAGGTGAGGCCTCTCTCCAGCAGTGCTATCTGTGTTTGTGACGGATGAAATGTTTTGGACAGATTCAGTATGTTGGAGTTGGATGACAGTGGTGCGTGAGAGAGTTGAGAGGCGGAGAGAGGGGGGGCAGTAGATGTGTGTGTCGTTTGTAGGTGAGTGGCGATGTTAGAGGTGTCCGGGTTGTGGGTAGGGGTGATTATAAATTTAGTTGTGCACACCAGTGTGAGAAAATTGCTGTTGCTGTTTCCGGTGTCCAGTGAATGGTGTCCCTAGTGGTGCGGAATGAGTCCTTCGGTATTTCAAAGAGTGTGGGTAGATGTGTGCTGATGTATCCATTCATTATCTTGATGTTTTGTTTCTGTTGTGGGGTGAGAAGTGGTGAGTGGTTCATGATGGGGACATAGATGGTGGCGTTGGGGAAAGTGCTCTTGGCTTCCTTGTGCATGCTTGCTAACTGTTTTAGTGATGTCTGGTATGGGTCGTGGTCCTTGTTGTTGAGACCCACCGAGAGGACCACCACCTGTGTGTGTGGGTGTATATCTGTTTTTTCCAGAACTTTCTGGAAATGATAGAAAGTGGCCCCAGGGTAGCTGTCCACCTGTGCCATAGGGTTCTGGAAGGAGGGGATTCTATTAAGATTAGAATCCCCAATGAACAAGTGGGACTTGGTGCCCTTGATTGTCCAGTCCGCCACCTTGCGTGAGGGGCGAGCTATGTGGTAGGAGGGTTTGACTGATGTGTGTGCATGAGAGGAGGTGGTTTGGCTATGTGATGGAGGCTGGGGACTATGTGTTGTTTCTAAGGGTGTGTGTGTGGAGGCGCCAAGTCGTGGAGAGTCCCCCACAGGCCCCTTGGTAGGGTGGAAAGGGGAGGGCTCAGAGCAGGCTTTCTCCAAAGGTGATTTGCCTTTTAGGTGCCCTTTCATCATTTTAGCCTGCAATGAGGGCCTGTTTTTTGAGGGACTCTCCTGTCTGGCGCCTGGGGAAGGGAAAAAAGAGGGGGTTAACGGGTGTGCAGTGATGTTAGGGCCAGGTTTCTGAGGGATGGGGGAGGCTGATGAGGGGGAATTGCGGTGACCTACGGGGGAGGGGAAGCTTGTCTCTGTGGAGAAAGCTTCCCGTGTACGTGTTTGTGTGTTGGAGGGGGAGTAAGTGTGTTTTTTGAAATGAGATTGAGTGAGGGACTTAGTGGTTAGTGTGGGGGGAGTCCTGAGTGTGGTGGCCAGAAGGGGGATCTGAGATGTGCGTGCGCCTAAATTGAGTGTGTATTTGTATGTGTGAGCGGCTCTGGGAAGGAGTGGGAATTCTGGTGATATCTGTGTGTTGTGAAACGAAGTGTCTGTGATGTGTTGTACGGTGGGTGTTCCTATGTGTGTGCTAATTGTTTCTTTTTTTGTAGGTGTGTTTGTAAGTGGCTGAGGTGGCGGTGTAGCTGGCAAGGTGGCGGACTGGACGGTCAGCAAAGGTAGGTGCTGGGTTGTGATCTGGTGTGCAGGTGAAGCTGAAGGTAAGGTGACTGGTTGGAGGACAGGTGATGTTGGAGATTGGACTACAGGTGAGATGAAATGTGTGGTGCATGACTGTTGAGTTGTTGGGTGTGGTGTAGTCGTGTGTATGATGGGTGGCTGTTGTGTGGGTAAATGTGTTGTGGGAGTGGCTACAGGTGTAGGGGCCATGTCTGTGTGTGTAGTGGTAATGGGTGGCTGTTGAGTGACTGTGTATGTTATGGTGGTATCTATGTGTTCTGTAAGTAAACATTGGGTGGGTGAGTGTGGTGTAGTGTTGTTGGATGTGTGTGTGATAGGTGGCTGTGGAGAGAGCAAGTGTGGTGCAGTGTTGTTGACCGTGTGTGAGACAGGTGACTGTTGGTGGAGTGAGTGCGGTGAAGTGTTTCTGAATGTGTGTGTGATAGGTGGCTGAGATGGTGGGGGTGGTGCCGTGTTGTTGGCTGTGTGAGGTGTGTGTAGTGTAGTGTTGTTGGTTGTATGTGGTGTGTGTGTGTGTGATGTGGTGTTATTGGCTGTGTGTTGTGTGTGTTGTGTAGTGTTGTCGGGTGTATGTGGTATGTGTGTGTGTGATGCAATATTGTTGGTTGTGTGAGGTGTGTGTAGTGTGGTGTTGTTGGCTGTATGTGGTGTGTGTGTGTGTGATGCCGTGTTGTTGGCTGTGTGTGGTGTGTGTTGTGTAGTGTTGTTGGGCGTATGTGGCGTGTGTGTGTGTGATGGTGATGCAGTGTTGTTGGATATGTGTGGTGTGTGTTGTGTAGTGTTGTTGGGCGTATGTGTGTGTGATGCAGTGTTGTTGGCTATGTGTGGTGTGTTTTGTGTAGTATTGTTGGCTGTATGTGGTGTGTATGTGTGTGATGGTGATGTAGTGTTGTTGGCTGTGTGTGGTGTGTGTTGTGTAGTATTGTTGGCTGTATGTGGTGTGTATGTATGTGATGGTGATGCAGTGTTGTTGGCTGTGTGTGGTGTGTGTTGTGTAGTAGTGTTGGCTGTACGTGGTGTGTATGTGTGTGGTGGTGATGCAGTGTTGTTGGCTGTGTGTGGTGTGTGTTGTGTAGTATTGTTGGCTGTATGTGGTGTGTGTGTGTGTGCTGGTGATGCAGTATTGTTGGCTGTGTGTGGTATGTGTTGTATAGTATTGTTGGCTGTATGTGGTGTGTGTGTGTGTGCTGGTGATGCAGTGTTGTTGGCTGTGTGTGGTGTGTGCTGTGTAGTGTTGTTGGCTACATGTGGTGTGTGTGTGTGTGGTGCAGTGTTGTTGATTATGTGTGGTGTGTGTTGCGTAGTGTTGTTGGCTGTATGTGGTGTGTGTAGTGTAGTGTTGTTAGTTATGTGTGTTGTAGTTTGCTGCTGAAGGAATGACTGTGGTGTGTGTGGTGTGGTGTCACTAGCTGTGTGTATTGTAGATGATTGTTGAAGGGAGGGCTGTGTTGTGTGTGGAGTGTGTGTTCTGGGTTGTCGTTGAGGAAGTGACTGTAGTGGGTGTGATGGAAGGTGGGCTGTATGTGTGATAGGTGGTTGAGATGTAGGTGCCTGTGCTGTAATAGTATGTGTGGAGATGCTGGATGACTGTTGGCTAGGTGTCTGTGATTTAAGTGTGTCTGCATATGTCTTGCGTGGCCGTTGGGTGAATGTGTGTGCTGCAGGGATGGTTGTGTGTGCAGTAGTGGTAGTAGTAGTGAGTGGCTGATGTACAGATGGATCTGTTGTGGGAGTGACTATGTGTGTAGTGGCTGGCTGTTGAGTGGGTGACTGCGGTGTTGGAGTGGTCCTGTGTGACTGCCCGTGCTGTGTGGCTGAGGGGAGTTGTAGAAGTGTCTCTACTGTTGCAATGGTTGTCTGTGTGAGTCTGTGTGTGTACCTCTTCTGTGCCCACCCCATGGCTATGTGCAATGCAGTGGTGTTGAGTGTGGGTGCTGTGGGGATGAGTGTCTGGATGGTAGTGTTGTAGTGTGTCTGTAAAATGCCCAGGTTATTATTCATCCATAGTGTAGTGTTGTCTGCAACTAAAAGTGTGGTGTGTTCAGTAGGTGAAGAAGGCCTGATAAAAGAAGTGAGTTTCCCCACCTGCCTCATCATGCCTCTCGGGTGAGTCTTTGTTAAAATGGCGGCATTCATGATCTCACCATGGTGGACTGCCTGTATTATTTTAAAATACAATTTTGCTGCTTGCCTGGTGGCCTCATCCGGTGCCTGACCCGTGGGCAGAGTGTTGTATGTGTTGTGTGTGTAAGTGTTGTGTGTGTGCGTGTCTGCATGGGTGTTGTGTGTTTGAGTATTGTGTGGCTGCGCATTGGGTGGATGCATTCGTTGTGGATAAGTGTTGTAGGCCTGGGTGTTGTGTGACTGAATGTTATGTGATGCAGTGTGATGTGGATGAGGATTACGGGGTTGAGTGTTGTCTGGTAGGGTGTTGTGTGCTGGAGTGTGATATGTGTGAGTGTTGTGGCCCTGGGTGTTGTATGTCTGAGTGTGGCGTGGTTGAATGTGTTGTACATGAGTGTTGTGTGGGTGAATGTTGTGTGCATGGATGTTATGTGGATGAATGTTACGGTATTGTGTCTGGATGTAAGGATATGGTGTTCTATTGTATGTGTGTGGTGTTCTAAGTGGTGGATGGATCTGTGGGTGAGTAATGTGTGAATGGAGGCTATGTGCAGCATTATTGTGTGAATAGGTCTTGTGTGAATGAATGTTATAGTGTTGTGTCTGAGTGGCAGGGTATGATGTTCTATTGTAGGTGTGTGGTGTTCTAAATGGTGGGTGACTCTGTAAATGTAAAAGTGATGGCAAACCTAACAAAGATGGCCTAGCTACACTGTTAAAACCGCTAACTGAACTGCTGGTGTGTTCTCCTGTCTTAAAACGCACCGCCGGCCTACCTCCCTGAGGGTACATATTTAAACATCAGAGTGGGGTAATCTGGACAGCTGTGGTGTTTGTTAAAAGCTGCCCAGACAGGGCCCTTACCGCCTAGTTTTTGGTGTTTCCAGCTGCCAGGGCGTTGGTGGTGGGTTTCCCAGGTCCGGTCCGTCTCCTCCTCTTCACCTCTCCAGGCTCAGGACACAGTGTTTAAGATTCCAGTGGAAATAGTAAAAATTTGTGTTCCTGGTGTAGGTAAAAAAGGCCCGGGCCTGTAGATGGATATTAAAAAGAGAAAAAGCAATCCTGGGAAACCTTTGCTGCAGAGAGTCTAAAAAGAGCCCTCCCCAAACTGATTTTAAAATTGTAACTTTATTAAACTTTAAAATCAAATTATCAATATCCAAACTCAAGGAGATAAAACCAATTGTGCATAAAAAGATAAAACCCGACGTTTCGCAGTAATTTCTGCTTCATCAGGGGAGATCTGGGTTAGGGTTAGGGTTAGGGTTAGGGTTAGGGTTAGGTTTGACGTCTGAAAATCCCCCGAGCCCAGTAGTTCGGTACTTAGACCCACTTAGGCTCAGGACTGAGGCACACGCTATGCCAATGCTGAGTCATCCACCACATCCGAACAGGGGCTAGGCCCCTCAAGGAACCCCGAGGGGAACCCAGGCCGGGTAACCCCTGAAGTGCTCGCCACCCGACACAAGGTGAGTGAGGAGCACCCAGAGGGACAGTAATATATAAACATACAGTAAGAAACAATGCATAATATATAAGTATAGGTCGAGCACATGGATAGCCGTCTCCGTATCCACTTGACATGTTCAGGTAGCAGGGTCAATGCGGAAGCATGCTCAGGGTCAGAAAGGCCCCTTGTAGTTAGTAGAAGTTATTATCTGGAGGGTCTCTGTCCACCTGGGGACAAAGTAAACACCATCAGAGTATATAAAAGTCATAAATTGTTTGAAACCGAGTTATTATTCCAACTATGGTATTGATCCTTGGAGTCCCGATCCCAAAGGGGTCAAGGTACACATCCTCAGATTATAAATCAGGTTTGATGTCTGATGATCCCTCGAGCCCAGCAGTTTCGTGCTTCGACCCGCTTAGGCGTGAACTCTCACTGGTTGGGGTTAGAAAAAATGACTCAGTGAGGTGGCCCAGTGATCAGAGATAAACCCACTGGGGGGAAGCAACGGTCAAGTTTTAAGCGTAGACCCCCCCCAGGTTGGGGTTAGGATAAGTGACAGGGGGGCTATCCCACCCCATTAAGTCACGGTAGGTTAGTCGTCCGGTTAAGTTTTAGGCGTAGGCCCTCCCAGGTTGGGGTTAGGATAAGTGACAGGGGGGTTATCCTACCCCCTTAAAGTCACAGTAGGTAAGCCTTCCGGTTAAGTTTTAGGCGTAGACCCTCCCAGGTTGGGGTTAGGGTAAGTGACAGGGGGGCTATCTCACCCCATTAAGTCACAGCAGGTCAGTCGTCTGGTTAAGTTTTAGGCGTAGACCCTCCCAGGTTGGGGTTAGGATAAGTGACAGGAGGGCTATCCTGGCCCATTAAGTCACAGTAGGTCAGCTTTACGGTTAAGTTTAGGCGTAGACCCTCCCAGGTTGGGGTTAGGATAGGTGACAGGGGGGCTATTCCACCCCATTAAATCACAGTAGGTCAGCCTATGGGATGGTGACGGTTGGGTTGAGGTACGCGGAGGAGGGCAAGAAAGGGAGAAATATGCAGGCGTCTAGGGGGAGTACCCGAGGAACGCAGGAGGGATAGATAGAAATTAAATAAAGGGCCTGTGTGGACATATGAGGTGCAACTGAGTGTGTGAGTGCGTGTCCTACCTTGACCGGGCAGCTAACTAAATCTGAAAAGCTAAAAAAGGTTCTACCTGGAAAGTTAAGAATCTATACCGATCCCGGGTGCAGATGTGGGGAGGACCCCAAGGAAATGCAGGGCTGTGGAAGGAAGGGGTTAATAAACAAGATACATGAGTGTCATAGCCCTGTCCTCACTGCACATGAGTGCGATGAAGATAAAGCCATGCAGACAATAGTGGTGGGAGTGGGGTGAGAGAGATATAGAGAGAGGCGCTCCTGTTAGAGCAAATAAAAGTTGTAGTCAAAAACGCAGGACTCCATTCCCTGGGCGGTGCCTCCTGCCGGGCCCATGCCAGAAATTAAGCAGGGATATACGGGGTCCTAACTGGCCACGACCGGTTTCGTCCTCTCCCAGGACTCGTCAGGTGACGGAAATAAAACATGAGCAGGAACCAGGGCCATCCTAGGCTACGGACTGACAGGGGACCTCGAGGCTACACCAAAGAAGGAGGATGGTGGTCACCCCGGTGCCCTCCTGGCAGCCCACCAGAAGCGGTATTCAGAATTATTGTCTAGGGAAAAGAGTAGAGAGGGAGAGAGAGAGAGAGAGAGGGGGAGGGCGCGCGTGTGTGCGAGGCATGTGTGTACACTCAGGGTGGTGAACAAGCTAAGTGAGAGGAGAAGATCTGTAAAAGAAGAAGCATGGGTTAGGATTAGTGAAAGGGGGTCCAGAAAAACCTGTGGAAGGAGGGGGGGGGGGGGGGGGGATTGTCTTTATGTGTGAGTGCTTAATGCACAGAGAAGCCTAAAATGTGTGTGTGCCTAGAGAAAGAGAGAGAGCGGAACAGACCAGTAGAGAATAGTAGAGAGAGAGAGACAGAATGTGTGTGTGAGTGTGTGAGAGAGTATGTGTGTGAGCAAAGCCTAAGATTATGTGTGTGTGCTTATGCACAGAAATGAATGTGTGAGCATGGAATGGGAGGGGGAGGAGGGAGAGGGAAGAAAAGAGAAAGTACATTATATCCATGCATACATATACACAGACATGTAGTACAAGCATGCACACACACTATCAGCAGTTCATGCAAACGCGTGGGGTATGAGTATGAGGTGGTAGGCCCAAGTTATTAATAAATGCACCCTATTAAATCAATCAAGCAACCAAACTAGACTAGAAAGAAAAACTTACATATGGCCCCAGAAGATGGAGAAGTGAAGATGAGATGGGAGATCCTAAGATGGATGCTTGCAGCGCGTGGTAGCAGCAGGTGCGTTAGGGTTAGGGTTAGGGTTAGGGGTTAGGGTTAGGGTTAGGGTTAGGGTTAGGGTTAGGGTTAGGGTTAGGGTTAGGGTTAGGTTTGTGAAGAGGTCTTAGCCCAATCTAGGGCTAGAGTTGCACTGGCACAAGTCTTATGCTTTAATTTAATGGTTTTATCATCCCCAGGTAAAAAGGTGAAGAGGAGGATTATTATATTCCCATCAAGGTAGGTATTCTAGCAGGTAAGTATCTTGGGTAGGTAAACAACTAAATACCCTATACTTTGGATCTGTGTTGATCTTTTTTTCTTTTTTTATCCTACAGGAACCCTTCTGCCCCCCACTGGTCATCACAGGTAAGTATCACAGGTAAGTAGGTATGTGCATTTATACACTCTTTTCTGATTCCTGGTATTGTTAAAATAACTTTTTTTCTCTCTTTCCCCAGGAATCCCTCACCTCCCACCCGGAAGACAGCAGAGGGTATGTAACCTTTAGATGTTCATATTAATAAATCGCTAATCCATAATTTTAGCATTCTTTCAGCGGTTTCCGTGGTCCAGAGAACTGGATCCTGTCCCGTTACCTTGAATTGGAGTTCATCCATCTCAGGTAACTTTTGAAAAGGAGATTTACTAAAAATATAAAAGTTAAAAGCGACAAATAATTTTTGCTGGTCCTTAGCCAACCTGTCCGAGAAATTAATGAACGGCACGTAGATCACAGCTCTGGGAAATTGTTTCTGACAGGTTTTCCCAAGCTGCTGCAGTTGCTTCACGGTGGTCGTGGGTTTCTGTCTGTCGAGACAGTTAACCATCCCCACTGACAGGATGACATGCTCTGTGTTAGAGTTTGGTGTCAACTTCTCTAGCACCCCCCTTAGATGATGGCAGTTCGCCCCTGGGAAACTGTCAACTTGGATAAAATCATCCTTAAAAGTAGGGATAGCCGAGAGATTATTGTCCCCCACCACCACTATGGGTTTCACCACGTCTAAATGCCAATCTTGTATTTTCCTCCAACAGGTCGGATGGATAACGGGCTCCTCTCGATGGAGGACCTTTGGCTGTGACTGGCTGAGGGCGTGACGGTAAGTAGGTTCCAGGGGAAGGGAAAGGGGGAGGGGGGAGGGGGGAGGGTTGGGGTGAGGTATAGGAGAGGGAGGGTTGGGGTTAGGATGTGGGATCAGGGAGGGGTTAAGTCCCCCTTCCACCATGGGGTTTGGGAAAGGGGGAGGATTAGATATAGGGAAGGGAGGGTTGGGGTTAGGACCCCTTATACCCACCATGGTGTCACTCAGCCGCGTCAACAGCACTTTGGGAGGGAAACTGGTCTCCACTGTTGGGGGTGGGCTGGCAATAGTCGGGCTAATTGCCACCTCACTGCCACTACTGGGGGCAACTTGGACCCTCTCCCTCACAATTTCAGAGACCCCAGATGTAATGTTCAGGGCCTCTTTAAAGGTAAGTAAGGTAGTTCCACTTGTGTTTAACCCATGTGACTGTTTAATGTTTTTTGTTTTCCCCACAGGAGATGTTCCAGAGACCTCTGGAGTTTCCCTCATCCCTACCAAAGGTAAGTATCCATCCCCCTGGGTGACCACACTGGTATCGGAGTCCTCCTGTATTGGAGTTAGGACCCCCATATCCATGGATGCAGGCAATGGTGGGAAGTCCTCCGGACTCATCGGCCGGAGGGCTTGAGAAGATGGATTTTCTCCTGGAGAGGTGAGTAATTCCCGCAATGTTTTCACTGATGTTATTGTGAATTTGCGTTTGTATCTCAACCTTCCCCAGCCCACCGCCACTCGAAAAGCCTCCTCATCCATCCCAGGTAAGTCACCCAGTAAAAAGACCAACATATCATCATAATGACACTTTAAAATCTCCAAGTTCCCCTCTAACCATTTGTTGGTGTTGATTTTCACCTTACTGGTGGTATCAAACGAGGGGGACGCAGGTTTAATAAAAGTTGTTAATTTATTAACCTGCCTCTGCATCCCTTTTGGACAGGATCCCTTGGAGATGGAATCATCCAGGATCTCTGTGTGATGCAGAGCTTGGAGAAGTTTAAAATAAATTTTGGCCAGTGGGACATTCAGGCATTTGGGTCTGTTTCTCCCGTTTCCTGTTTCTGTTGGTCCCACTTCCATGCTCCTTATAAAAAGTAAAACCGCTAAAATTGCTAAAAGTATTTCTAAAATGTCTCAATAAAATTGTTCAGACATCAATAAAATGCATTTATTGCCTATGGTATCCTGTTTAGTCCTTTTATTGCACATAGATTCTTGGCCTTTAGAAAAGCCTGTCTAAAAAGAGCCCTTGCTGCAAGGGTTATCTTTTTTTGCCCCAATGACACCTGTGCAGGGTGAAGATAGCCCCTTCCTTGGTCAGTCCCTGTAGAACAGCACACTGTGCTTTTGAAAAAGAGGTTCCAAACCAGGAATAAGGTAAGTGCACCACACTCACACACACACACTCACCCCACACAAAGAGGGAACTGAGCCAACCAGGGTTCTCTCCCCTGCTCATAAAGTGCCAAGTGCTGGGTGCAAAAATGTGCAACTGTTTGTTTAAAACAAAGGACTAAAAAAAGTTCAAAGATGGACTGGGTCCACTCTGAATAAAACCATAGATTAAAATGCACTCTAAAAGTTTTTGCCCCCCATAAAAGAATAAAAGAGTAAAAGAATAAAAGAAGGAGCTCCTAACGTTTCACCTTCATAAGGCTTCCTCAGAGGAGAACTGAGTTGGATGAGGCAGACAGGAAGTTAAGTAGTGGAAGAGGGGTGGGGGCTTGGCCACTTCCTGTGGTTTCTAATTGGCCAATCTGCCATACCCCTCTCACCCCCTCTTGTGTTCAATTAAGGCTTAATTAGGCCCAACACTTTCTTTGTAAAAGTTACCAGTTACTTAATTCTTATCTAAAACCTCAAAAAAGAGAGAGCAAGGGGGAATTTAAAATTATTTTCCAAAAATTAAAAACACTAGACTAGGCTCTGGCTGGGTTAGGTTTGTGAAGAGGTCTTAGCCCAATCTAGGGCTAGAGTTGCACTGGCACAAGTCTTATGCTTTAATTTAATGGTTTTATCATCCCCAGGTAAAAAGGTGAAGAGGAGGATTATTATATTCCCATCAAGGTAGGTATTCTAGCAGGTAAGTATCTTGGGTAGGTAAACAACTAAATACCCTATACTTTGGATCTGTGTTGATCTTTTTTTCTTTTTTTATCCTACAGGAACCCTTCTGCCCCCCACTGGTCATCACAGGTAAGTATCACAGGTAAGTAGGTATGTGCATTTATACACTCTTTTCTGATTCCTGGTATTGTTAAAATAACTTTTTTTCTCTCTTTCCCCAGGAATCCCTCACCTCCCACCCGGAAGACAGCAGAGGGTATGTAACCTTTAGATGTTCATATTAATAAATCGCTAATCCATAATTTTAGCATTCTTTCAGCGGTTTCCGTGGTCCAGAGAACTGGATCCTGTCCCGTTACCTTGAATTGGAGTTCATCCATCTCAGGTAACTTTTGAAAAGGAGATTTACTAAAAATATAAAAGTTAAAAGCGACAAATAATTTTTGCTGGTCCTTAGCCAACCTGTCCGAGAAATTAATGAACGGCACGTAGATCACAGCTCTGGGAAATTGTTTCTGACAGGTTTTCCCAAGCTGCTAGGGTTAGGGTTAGGGTTAGGGTTAGGGTTAGGGTTAGGGTTAGGGTTAGGGTTAGGGTTAGGTTTAATGTCTGAAAATCCCCCGAGCCCAGTAGTTCGGTACTTCGACCCACTTAGGCTCAGGACTGAGGCACACGCTATGCCAATGCTGAGTCATCCACCACATCCGAACAGGGGCTAGGCCCCTCCAGGAACCCCGAGGGGAACCCAGGCCGGGTAACACCTGAAGCGCTCGCCACTCGACACAGGGTGAGTGAGGAGCACTCAGGGGGATAGTAATATATAAACATACAACAAGAAACAATGCATAATATATAAGTATAGGTCGAGCACATGGATGGCCGTCTCCGTATCCACTTGACATGTTCAGGTAGCAGGGTCAATGCGGGAGCATGCTCAGAGTCAGAAAGGTCCCTTGTTGTTAGTAGAAGTTAATATCTGGAGGGTCTCTGTCCACCTGGGGGACAAAGTAAACACCATCAGAGTATATAAAAGTCATAAAGTGTTTGAAACCGAGTTATTATTCCAATTATGGTATCAATCCTTAAGAGTCCCGATCCCCAAGGGGTCAAGGTACACATCCTCAGATTATAAATAGGTTTGATGTCTGATGATCACCCGAGCCCAGCAGTTTCGTGCTTCGACCCGTTTAGGTGTGAACTCTCACTGGTTGGGGTTAGGACAGGTGACCCAGTGAGGTGGCCCAGTGAGGTGGCCCAGTAATCAGAGATAAAACCACTGGGGGGAAGCAACGGTTAAGTTTTAGGCGTAGACCCCCCCAGGTTGGGGTTAGGATAAGTGACAGGGGGGCTATCCCACCCCATTAAGTCACAGTAGGTTAGTCGTCTGGTTAAGTTTTAGGCGTAGGCCCTCCCAGGTTGGGGTTAGGATAAGTGACAGGGGGGTTATCCTACCCCATTAAGTCACAGAAGGTAAGCCTTCCGGTTGAGTTTTAGGCGTAGACCCTCCCAGGTTGGGGTTAGGATAAGTGACAGGGGGGCTATCCTACCCCATTAAGTCACAGTAGGTCAGCCTTTCGGTTAAGTTTTAGGCGTAGACCCTCCCAGGTTGGGGTTAGGGTAAGTGACAGGGGGGCTATCCTACCCCATTAAGTCACAGTAGGCCAGCCTATGGGATGGTGACGGTTGGGTTAAGGTACGCGGAGAAGGGCAAAAGAGGGAGCAACATGCCGGCGTCTGGGGGGAGTACACGAGGAACGCAGGAGGGATAGAAATTAAATAAAGGGCCTGTGTGGACATATAAGGTGCAATTGAGTGTGTGAGTGCGTGTCCTACCTTGACCGGGTAGCTAACTTAATCTGAAAAGCTAAAAAAGGTTCTACCTGGAAAGTTAAGAATCTATACCAATCCCGGGTGCAGATGTGGGGAGGACCCCAAGGAAATGCAGGGCTGTGGAAGGAAGGGGTTAATAAACAAGATACATGAGTGTCATAGCCCTGTCCTCACTGCACATGAGTGCGATGAAGATAAAGCCATGCAGACAATAGTGGTGGGAGTGGGGTGAGAGAGATATAGAGAGAGGCGCTCCTGTTAGAGCAAATAAAAGTTGTAGTCAAAAACGCAGGACTCCATTCCCTGGGCGGTGCCTCCTGCCGGGCCCATGCCAGAAATTAAGCAGGGATATACGGGGTCCTAACTGGCCACGACCGGTTTCGTCCTCTCCCAGGACTCGTCAGGTGACGGAAATAAAACATGAGCAGGAACCAGGGCCATCCTAGGCTACGGACTGACAGGGGACCTCGAGGCTACACCAAAGAAGGAGGATGGTGGTCACCCCGGTGCCCTCCTGGCAGCCCACCAGAAGCGGTATTCAGAATTATTGTCTAGGGAAAAGAGTAGAGAGGGAGAGAGAGAGAGAGAGAGGGGGAGGGCGCGCGTGTGTGCGAGGCATGTGTGTACACTCAGGGTGGTGAACAAGCTAAGTGAGAGGAGAAGATCTGTAAAAGAAGAAGCATGGGTTAGGATTAGTGAAAGGGGGTCCAGAAAAACCTGTGGAAGGAGGGGGGGGGGGGGGGGATTGTCTTTATGTGTGAGTGCTTAATGCACAGAGAAGCCTAAAATGTGTGTGTGCCTAGAGAAAGAGAGAGAGCGGAACAGACCAGTAGAGAATAGTAGAGAGAGAGAGACAGAATGTGTGTGTGAGTGTGTGAGAGAGTATGTGTGTGAGCAAAGCCTAAGATTATGTGTGTGTGCTTATGCACAGAAATGAATGTGTGAGCATGGAATGGGAGGGGGAGGAGGGAGAGGGAAGAAAAGAGAAAGTACATTATATCCATGCATACATATACACAGACATGTAGTACAAGCATGCACACACACTATCAGCAGTTCATGCAAACGCGTGGGGTATGAGTATGAGGTGGTAGGCCCAAGTTATTAATAAATGCACCCTATTAAATCAATCAAGCAACCAAACTAGACTAGAAAGAAAAACTTACATATGGCCCCAGAAGATGGAGAAGTGAAGATGAGATGGGAGATCCTAAGATGGATGCTTGCAGCGCGTGGTAGCAGCAGGTGCGTTTATGGGCAAAAAACAAGTGGGCTAATTAGCAACAGGTCCGCTAGCACGCATGCGTTCAGAGCATGGTACTGAATATGACACAAAACAAGCTAATAATTCGATAAAAAAACTAGATAAACAATTTATGGATAGCAAAAGCAAGTTAGAAAACGTATTATTGAGGGGTGGGAAATGGTCTTACGGTCACGCAGCTCCGGTCGGCAGTCACAGTCTCAAACGAACACACAGGCTTATTAATACCGGAGTATTAGTGACGGTGAAGAAAAAAGTTTTTGGAGAGAGGACGTCAAGGGGCGGGATCTCCAAATCACGTCACTAGCCATTGGAGTGTAAGGTCTGTGATTGACGTGGCAAACCGGGACGTGCAGCCAAGTCCGATGTAAACAAACACTGCAAAACTAGCAACGCCGTTCGGTAGCAGAAAACGGAGACTTGGAGATGAGAAAAAATTCCAAACCAAGAGGCAGTAGAGTGGTACAATCCTCAGAGTGTAGGGGAAAACGAATCACGTTTTACACAGGTGTAGAACCGGTCTGCACTGCTACGTTATGTGAAAAATAGCTGCCGCAGAAGAACGACCTGCTGCGGTGACGTCACTGAGAGGAAATCCCAGGGAAGCCCCTGCGCGTCCGTGGTCTCTACAACAGGGTGTAGGTACAGGCGAAAAAAATATTATGTTGAGCAGCAATAAGGGACTGGACTACACATTAGCAGTAAACAGTAAACTAATATTATCCCTATTAATATAATATAATATATTATATAATAAACCCTTAGAATAAAAGGCAAAACCAGAACGTTCCAAGGTAAAATTAGGACTCCAAGATAATCTAAGGATGGCCAAAGTATCTAAAAAACAGTGGCAGAAACGTGATAAAAGCAGCTCTCAGACTAAGAATCACCATAGAGGTCACGACCAACATAATCCAGAGGCCTAGAGCCAGCCGTCTCACAGAGAAACCACGTCACACAAGCACATCCCTACTCTGGACAGCAACACAACTCAGACCACCAGAGTCCGCAAAGTGGTCGAGGTCACATCCGATATTCCCCAATCATCAATGCAGACCATGGTGCCTAATCCATGCCCTGACAGATGACAGCCGGTAGGCAAGACACCAGGGTCACATCCGATATACCTGATGTCAACAGCCACCCCAGGCAGTCACCCAAGGCCAAAACCCCATGACAAGGCCCAAGACCAAGATCACCGCTGAGGGTGAAACGCCCCGCAGTGAGTCCAAGTGGTCCAGAGATTATGGTATTAGCCAGTGAACAAGATACTCATCAAGACACCGGCCTAGGCCTCAATGGACAGAACGGTCTAGATTCCTAGAGTAGAGAGTAGGCCTAAATCCATATGTGTGTGAAAAAATGTGGTCCAGTCTATATGGTGATCTCCAGCGTAATCCCTCCAGGAAGATGACCACAAAAGGTGGTGTGTATACACAAAGTAGGCGTCAAGGCGCCACTCCACAGGTAACCTAATGGCATAGCCACAGGTAAAAACAGCTCTGTGGGTAGATGTCACCTGGTCACAACTTCTGTAGTTGTACAGGGATGTGTATTTGGAGAGTACAGGCCGTGGCATACACTTTTTCTTGGTCTCCAGTGTAATACCTCCAGGAAGATGACCACATAGAGTGGTGTATATACACAAAATAGGCGCGAGGGCGCCACTCCACAGGCAACCTAATGGCACAGCCACAGGTAAAATCACCTCTTTGGGTAGATGTCACCTGGTCACAACCTCTGCAGTTGTACAGGGATGTGTATTGTGAGAATACAGGCCGTAGCATCCACTTCATTCTTCTCCACATGTGGTGAGGGGGTGACGCGGTGGGGGCTCCATCGTCACGTGTGGGAGTGAGGGAACGTATAAAAGGAACATCCCCAGGTGGCCAACACACGGTGATAGCCCTTAGTACCGGTCCAGGCCTCAGTGTCCGTGGATGTGAATCCAAATAAGGAGAGCAAAAACTAAAAATACGTAGGCTATTAGATGTGAATAAACTCTGAGTAGTGGCTTCCGCATGCTAGGTTGACTTGCTGCTGTTGAGCCATGTCCTCTGACTCTGCCATTGGGCGTCAGGCGGCTCCCGGTGGGTGATTGGCCGAGGAGGCCAGCTGAACCAGGAGCCGAGCGTCATGCAACACAACCTAGGTCCATTCATGGTAGTAAGTTATGGATAGGATGCTGCTTAAGGGGAATCGGGCTAAAGGCTAAAGGGAAAATATCCAGCTAATCAAAGGCCACCGGCTGTGGCAGGCTGAGTAGGAAGGTCTACCATTCCACGGACAGTCTGATGGGGGCCATTCTGGCTCCATACTAAATCCAAACCCCCTAAGCGGTCCCCCCACTGTGCGAGCTGGTAAGGTCAATTAGTCGAAGCCCCAGCCAACACATCCACGGTCTTCTAGGTGAGAATGTTGTTGTGAATGCAGGGGACATTAGGGACAGTTTGTATTATGGACCCAGGTCTGGAGGAGAAGTCCAGACGCGCGTACGCGATCAATGGAGGTCTTTAAATCCAAAACAAGTGTATTGTATCTTCTCCCAGAAGGCTCCACATCAGATTTATTTGTGTCTAATAGGCGATACAATCCAAGTCAGGTAGAGGATGGGGGGTCCCAGTCAGAGCACCTAAGTGTATCCAGGGGAGGCGAACCCTGATAGAGGTGACGATGGCCGGGTACTCAAAAAACCAAACTGAACACAGGGAGGGGGATCACACTCCATGATGTGAGAGAGCCCCAAGTCCCAACTAGCGTGTGGGTGTCCCCACTAAACCTGGTTGCAGGGAGGGACACCAGAGAGACGGAGTTGATAGGCCTGGGGTCGAAGGTAACTGACTAGAGTGCCCACCAGGAGTGGAGCGCCCCAGTGAAGGGGGGCTCGGCTAACCTAGGGGCTTATATAAGTAGGAACCAGGTATGGGAGCCTCAAAACCGTGAGCGAAGTGCTGAACTAAACCGAACCCCTAGATTACTAGTATGAGGCCAGGTTAGGCCAACCATACTAATTTAGGCTAAGCTAACAATACCAGTCTAGATGACGTGAACCGTGTGAAAAAATGCGAAACGGCAGCATCTGAAGGGCTAGGCTAACAAAGCTGAGTTAGGCTAACAATGCTAAGCTAGGCTAAGCTAACAAAAACCGTCCAGATAGGTCAAAAAACGATATAGATCATAACTAATATGCAAATTAGCGGGTTGGGTAAATGCTAACAATGCTAGGCTAGGCTAACAAAAAACCGTCTAAATTGGTCAGAAAAAGAATATAGATCATAACTAACATGCAAAATAGCGAATTGGGTAAAGGCTAACAATGCTAAGCTAGGCTAAGCTAGGTTATGCTAAGCTAACAAAAACGTCTAAATAAGTAAAAAACGTGTGGGTCATGTCAAACCTACCGAATAACGCATCGGGCTAGGCTAACAATGCTAAGCTAAGCTAAATATGCTAAATGGCGCAAGGCGGACCCAAAATACGACGTTCTAATATATAACCTGGGTTCCTCGTAAAAAAGAGCGCAGGCCCGCCCGGTAGGTCCCTAGTCACACCGCGAGAATCAGGAGAAGCAACGTACATGGCTGTGATGTTTAGTCACATGCGGGTAAATCATATAAAACCAGTACCCTCGCCACATCAACCCAGTGCGCGGCCGGTCTCAACTCCAAAAATATGTCCCAACGGAAGTCTCAGCACATCTAGTTCCGTGTCTCTGACTGGAGATCTGCCATGCACAAATTAGAGGGGCATATCCCCGTGCCCAGCTAGGAAGTGTTGCATGAAAGGGTTGAATCGCTAGTGGAGGGAGACGGTGCGAACAAGTCAGTGGTCCCAATATAACAAGCCAGTAAATTGGTGGCATCCTGATGTGGATTCAGATCACAGCCTTGTATGCTCCGGCGGGTTAGGTTTAATGTCTGAAAATCCCCCGAGCCCAGTAGTTCGGTACTTCGACCCACTTAGGCTCAGGACTGAGGCACACGCTATGCCAATGCTGAGTCATCCACCACATCCGAACAGGGGCTAGGCCCCTCCAGGAACCCCGAGGGGAACCCAGGCCGGGTAACACCTGAAGCGCTCGCCACTCGACACAGGGTGAGTGAGGAGCACTCAGGGGGATAGTAATATATAAACATACAACAAGAAACAATGCATAATATATAAGTATAGGTCGAGCACATGGATGGCCGTCTCCGTATCCACTTGACATGTTCAGGTAGCAGGGTCAATGCGGGAGCATGCTCAGAGTCAGAAAGGTCCCTTGTTGTTAGTAGAAGTTAATATCTGGAGGGTCTCTGTCCACCTGGGGGACAAAGTAAACACCATCAGAGTATATAAAAGTCATAAAGTGTTTGAAACCGAGTTATTATTCCAATTATGGTATCAATCCTTAAGAGTCCCGATCCCCAAGGGGTCAAGGTACACATCCTCAGATTATAAATAGGTTTGATGTCTGATGATCACCCGAGCCCAGCAGTTTCGTGCTTCGACCCGTTTAGGTGTGAACTCTCACTGGTTGGGGTTAGGACAGGTGACCCAGTGAGGTGGCCCAGTGAGGTGGCCCAGTAATCAGAGATAAAACCACTGGGGGGAAGCAACGGTTAAGTTTTAGGCGTAGACCCCCCCAGGTTGGGGTTAGGATAAGTGACAGGGGGGCTATCCCACCCCATTAAGTCACAGTAGGTTAGTCGTCTGGTTAAGTTTTAGGCGTAGGCCCTCCCAGGTTGGGGTTAGGATAAGTGACAGGGGGGTTATCCTACCCCATTAAGTCACAGAAGGTAAGCCTTCCGGTTGAGTTTTAGGCGTAGACCCTCCCAGGTTGGGGTTAGGATAAGTGACAGGGGGGCTATCCTACCCCATTAAGTCACAGTAGGTCAGCCTTTCGGTTAAGTTTTAGGCGTAGACCCTCCCAGGTTGGGGTTAGGGTAAGTGACAGGGGGGCTATCCTACCCCATTAAGTCACAGTAGGCCAGCCTATGGGATGGTGACGGTTGGGTTAAGGTACGCGGAGAAGGGCAAAAGAGGGAGCAACATGCCGGCGTCTGGGGGGAGTACACGAGGAACGCAGGAGGGATAGAAATTAAATAAAGGGCCTGTGTGGACATATAAGGTGCAATTGAGTGTGTGAGTGCGTGTCCTACCTTGACCGGGTAGCTAACTTAATCTGAAAAGCTAAAAAAGGTTCTACCTGGAAAGTTAAGAATCTATACCAATCCCGGGTGCAGATGTGGGGAGGACCCCAAGGAAATGCAGGGCTGTGGAAGGAAGGGGTTAATAAACAAGATACATGAGTGTCATAGCCCTGTCCTCACTGCACATGAGTGCGATGAAGATAAAGCCATGCAGACAATAGTGGTGGGAGTGGGGTGAGAGAGATATAGAGAGAGGCGCTCCTGTTAGAGCAAATAAAAGTTGTAGTCAAAAACGCAGGACTCCATTCCCTGGGCGGTGCCTCCTGCCGGGCCCATGCCAGAAATTAAGCAGGGATATACGGGGTCCTAACTGGCCACGACCGGTTTCGTCCTCTCCCAGGACTCGTCAGGTGACGGAAATAAAACATGAGCAGGAACCAGGGCCATCCTAGGCTACGGACTGACAGGGGACCTCGAGGCTACACCAAAGAAGGAGGATGGTGGTCACCCCGGTGCCCTCCTGGCAGCCCACCAGAAGCGGTATTCAGAATTATTGTCTAGGGAAAAGAGTAGAGAGGGAGAGAGAGAGAGAGAGAGGGGGAGGGCGCGCGTGTGTGCGAGGCATGTGTGTACACTCAGGGTGGTGAACAAGCTAAGTGAGAGGAGAAGATCTGTAAAAGAAGAAGCATGGGTTAGGATTAGTGAAAGGGGGTCCAGAAAAACCTGTGGAAGGAGGGGGGGGGGGGGGGGGATTGTCTTTATGTGTGAGTGCTTAATGCACAGAGAAGCCTAAAATGTGTGTGTGCCTAGAGAAAGAGAGAGAGCGGAACAGACCAGTAGAGAATAGTAGAGAGAGAGAGACAGAATGTGTGTGTGAGTGTGTGAGAGAGTATGTGTGTGAGCAAAGCCTAAGATTATGTGTGTGTGCTTATGCACAGAAATGAATGTGTGAGCATGGAATGGGAGGGGGAGGAGGGAGAGGGAAGAAAAGAGAAAGTACATTATATCCATGCATACATATACACAGACATGTAGTACAAGCATGCACACACACTATCAGCAGTTCATGCAAACGCGTGGGGTATGAGTATGAGGTGGTAGGCCCAAGTTATTAATAAATGCACCCTATTAAATCAATCAAGCAACCAAACTAGACTAGAAAGAAAAACTTACATATGGCCCCAGAAGATGGAGAAGTGAAGATGAGATGGGAGATCCTAAGATGGATGCTTGCAGCGCGTGGTAGCAGCAGGTGCGTTTATGGGCAAAAAACAAGTGGGCTAATTAGCAACAGGTCCGCTAGCACGCATGCGTTCAGAGCATGGTACTGAATATGACACAAAACAAGCTAATAATTCGATAAAAAAACTAGATAAACAATTTATGGATAGCAAAAGCAAGTTAGAAAACGTATTATTGAGGGGTGGGAAATGGTCTTACGGTCACGCAGCTCCGGTCGGCAGTCACAGTCTCAAACGAACACACAGGCTTATTAATACCGGAGTATTAGTGACGGTGAAGAAAAAAGTTTTTGGAGAGAGGACGTCAAGGGGCGGGATCTCCAAATCACGTCACTAGCCATTGGAGTGTAAGGTCTGTGATTGACGTGGCAAACCGGGACGTGCAGCCAAGTCCGATGTAAACAAACACTGCAAAACTAGCAACGCCGTTCGGTAGCAGAAAACGGAGACTTGGAGATGAGAAAAAATTCCAAACCAAGAGGCAGTAGAGTGGTACAATCCTCAGAGTGTAGGGGAAAACGAATCACGTTTTACACAGGTGTAGAACCGGTCTGCACTGCTACGTTATGTGAAAAATAGCTGCCGCAGAAGAACGACCTGCTGCGGTGACGTCACTGAGAGGAAATCCCAGGGAAGCCCCTGCGCGTCCGTGGTCTCTACAACAGGGTGTAGGTACAGGCGAAAAAAATATTATGTTGAGCAGCAATAAGGGACTGGACTACACATTAGCAGTAAACAGTAAACTAATATTATCCCTATTAATATAATATAATATATTATATAATAAACCCTTAGAATAAAAGGCAAAACCAGAACGTTCCAAGGTAAAATTAGGACTCCAAGATAATCTAAGGATGGCCAAAGTATCTAAAAAACAGTGGCAGAAACGTGATAAAAGCAGCTCTCAGACTAAGAATCACCATAGAGGTCACGACCAACATAATCCAGAGGCCTAGAGCCAGCCGTCTCACAGAGAAACCACGTCACACAAGCACATCCCTACTCTGGACAGCAACACAACTCAGACCACCAGAGTCCGCAAAGTGGTCGAGGTCACATCCGATATTCCCCAATCATCAATGCAGACCATGGTGCCTAATCCATGCCCTGACAGATGACAGCCGGTAGGCAAGACACCAGGGTCACATCCGATATACCTGATGTCAACAGCCACCCCAGGCAGTCACCCAAGGCCAAAACCCCATGACAAGGCCCAAGACCAAGATCACCGCTGAGGGTGAAACGCCCCGCAGTGAGTCCAAGTGGTCCAGAGATTATGGTATTAGCCAGTGAACAAGATACTCATCAAGACACCGGCCTAGGCCTCAATGGACAGAACGGTCTAGATTCCTAGAGTAGAGAGTAGGCCTAAATCCATATGTGTGTGAAAAAATGTGGTCCAGTCTATATGGTGATCTCCAGCGTAATCCCTCCAGGAAGATGACCACAAAAGGTGGTGTGTATACACAAAGTAGGCGTCAAGGCGCCACTCCACAGGTAACCTAATGGCATAGCCACAGGTAAAAACAGCTCTGTGGGTAGATGTCACCTGGTCACAACTTCTGTAGTTGTACAGGGATGTGTATTTGGAGAGTACAGGCCGTGGCATACACTTTTTCTTGGTCTCCAGTGTAATACCTCCAGGAAGATGACCACATAGAGTGGTGTATATACACAAAATAGGCGCGAGGGCGCCACTCCACAGGCAACCTAATGGCACAGCCACAGGTAAAATCACCTCTTTGGGTAGATGTCACCTGGTCACAACCTCTGCAGTTGTACAGGGATGTGTATTGTGAGAATACAGGCCGTAGCATCCACTTCATTCTTCTCCACATGTGGTGAGGGGGTGACGCGGTGGGGGCTCCATCGTCACGTGTGGGAGTGAGGGAACGTATAAAAGGAACATCCCCAGGTGGCCAACACACGGTGATAGCCCTTAGTACCGGTCCAGGCCTCAGTGTCCGTGGATGTGAATCCAAATAAGGAGAGCAAAAACTAAAAATACGTAGGCTATTAGATGTGAATAAACTCTGAGTAGTGGCTTCCGCATGCTAGGTTGACTTGCTGCTGTTGAGCCATGTCCTCTGACTCTGCCATTGGGCGTCAGGCGGCTCCCGGTGGGTGATTGGCCGAGGAGGCCAGCTGAACCAGGAGCCGAGCGTCATGCAACACAACCTAGGTCCATTCATGGTAGTAAGTTATGGATAGGATGCTGCTTAAGGGGAATCGGGCTAAAGGCTAAAGGGAAAATATCCAGCTAATCAAAGGCCACCGGCTGTGGCAGGCTGAGTAGGAAGGTCTACCATTCCACGGACAGTCTGATGGGGGCCATTCTGGCTCCATACTAAATCCAAACCCCCTAAGCGGTCCCCCCACTGTGCGAGCTGGTAAGGTCAATTAGTCGAAGCCCCAGCCAACACATCCACGGTCTTCTAGGTGAGAATGTTGTTGTGAATGCAGGGGACATTAGGGACAGTTTGTATTATGGACCCAGGTCTGGAGGAGAAGTCCAGACGCGCGTACGCGATCAATGGAGGTCTTTAAATCCAAAACAAGTGTATTGTATCTTCTCCCAGAAGGCTCCACATCAGATTTATTTGTGTCTAATAGGCGATACAATCCAAGTCAGGTAGAGGATGGGGGGTCCCAGTCAGAGCACCTAAGTGTATCCAGGGGAGGCGAACCCTGATAGAGGTGACGATGGCCGGGTACTCAAAAAACCAAACTGAACACAGGGAGGGGGATCACACTCCATGATGTGAGAGAGCCCCAAGTCCCAACTAGCGTGTGGGTGTCCCCACTAAACCTGGTTGCAGGGAGGGACACCAGAGAGACGGAGTTGATAGGCCTGGGGTCGAAGGTAACTGACTAGAGTGCCCACCAGGAGTGGAGCGCCCCAGTGAAGGGGGGCTCGGCTAACCTAGGGGCTTATATAAGTAGGAACCAGGTATGGGAGCCTCAAAACCGTGAGCGAAGTGCTGAACTAAACCGAACCCCTAGATTACTAGTATGAGGCCAGGTTAGGCCAACCATACTAATTTAGGCTAAGCTAACAATACCAGTCTAGATGACGTGAACCGTGTGAAAAAATGCGAAACGGCAGCATCTGAAGGGCTAGGCTAACAAAGCTGAGTTAGGCTAACAATGCTAAGCTAGGCTAAGCTAACAAAAACCGTCCAGATAGGTCAAAAAACGATATAGATCATAACTAATATGCAAATTAGCGGGTTGGGTAAATGCTAACAATGCTAGGCTAGGCTAACAAAAAACCGTCTAAATTGGTCAGAAAAAGAATATAGATCATAACTAACATGCAAAATAGCGAATTGGGTAAAGGCTAACAATGCTAAGCTAGGCTAAGCTAGGTTATGCTAAGCTAACAAAAACGTCTAAATAAGTAAAAAACGTGTGGGTCATGTCAAACCTACCGAATAACGCATCGGGCTAGGCTAACAATGCTAAGCTAAGCTAAATATGCTAAATGGCGCAAGGCGGACCCAAAATACGACGTTCTAATATATAACCTGGGTTCCTCGTAAAAAAGAGCGCAGGCCCGCCCGGTAGGTCCCTAGTCACACCGCGAGAATCAGGAGAAGCAACGTACATGGCTGTGATGTTTAGTCACATGCGGGTAAATCATATAAAACCAGTACCCTCGCCACATCAACCCAGTGCGCGGCCGGTCTCAACTCCAAAAATATGTCCCAACGGAAGTCTCAGCACATCTAGTTCCGTGTCTCTGACTGGAGATCTGCCATGCACAAATTAGAGGGGCATATCCCCGTGCCCAGCTAGGAAGTGTTGCATGAAAGGGTTGAATCGCTAGTGGAGGGAGACGGTGCGAACAAGTCAGTGGTCCCAATATAACAAGCAAGTAAATTGGTGGCATCCTGATGTGGATTCAGATCACAGCCTTGTATGCTCCGGCGGGTTAGGTTTAATGTCTGAAAATCCCCCGAGCCCAGTAGTTCGGTACTTCGACCCACTTAGGCTCAGGACTGAGGCACACGCTATGCCAATGCTGAGTCATCCACCACATCCGAACAGGGGCTAGGCCCCTCCAGGAACCCCGAGGGGAACCCAGGCCGGGTAACACCTGAAGCGCTCGCCACTCGACACAGGGTGAGTGAGGAGCACTCAGGGGGATAGTAATATATAAACATACAACAAGAAACAATGCATAATATATAAGTATAGGTCGAGCACATGGATGGCCGTCTCCGTATCCACTTGACATGTTCAGGTAGCAGGGTCAATGCGGGAGCATGCTCAGAGTCAGAAAGGTCCCTTGTTGTTAGTAGAAGTTAATATCTGGAGGGTCTCTGTCCACCTGGGGGACAAAGTAAACACCATCAGAGTATATAAAAGTCATAAAGTGTTTGAAACCGAGTTATTATTCCAATTATGGTATCAATCCTTAAGAGTCCCGATCCCCAAGGGGTCAAGGTACACATCCTCAGATTATAAATAGGTTTGATGTCTGATGATCACCCGAGCCCAGCAGTTTCGTGCTTCGACCCGTTTAGGTGTGAACTCTCACTGGTTGGGGTTAGGACAGGTGACCCAGTGAGGTGGCCCAGTGAGGTGGCCCAGTAATCAGAGATAAAACCACTGGGGGGAAGCAACGGTTAAGTTTTAGGCGTAGACCCCCCCAGGTTGGGGTTAGGATAAGTGACAGGGGGGCTATCCCACCCCATTAAGTCACAGTAGGTTAGTCGTCTGGTTAAGTTTTAGGCGTAGGCCCTCCCAGGTTGGGGTTAGGATAAGTGACAGGGGGGTTATCCTACCCCATTAAGTCACAGAAGGTAAGCCTTCCGGTTGAGTTTTAGGCGTAGACCCTCCCAGGTTGGGGTTAGGATAAGTGACAGGGGGGCTATCCTACCCCATTAAGTCACAGTAGGTCAGCCTTTCGGTTAAGTTTTAGGCGTAGACCCTCCCAGGTTGGGGTTAGGGTAAGTGACAGGGGGGCTATCCTACCCCATTAAGTCACAGTAGGCCAGCCTATGGGATGGTGACGGTTGGGTTAAGGTACGCGGAGAAGGGCAAAAGAGGGAGCAACATGCCGGCGTCTGGGGGGAGTACACGAGGAACGCAGGAGGGATAGAAATTAAATAAAGGGCCTGTGTGGACATATAAGGTGCAATTGAGTGTGTGAGTGCGTGTCCTACCTTGACCGGGTAGCTAACTTAATCTGAAAAGCTAAAAAAGGTTCTACCTGGAAAGTTAAGAATCTATACCAATCCCGGGTGCAGATGTGGGGAGGACCCCAAGGAAATGCAGGGCTGTGGAAGGAAGGGGTTAATAAACAAGATACATGAGTGTCATAGCCCTGTCCTCACTGCACATGAGTGCGATGAAGATAAAGCCATGCAGACAATAGTGGTGGGAGTGGGGTGAGAGAGATATAGAGAGAGGCGCTCCTGTTAGAGCAAATAAAAGTTGTAGTCAAAAACGCAGGACTCCATTCCCTGGGCGGTGCCTCCTGCCGGGCCCATGCCAGAAATTAAGCAGGGATATACGGGGTCCTAACTGGCCACGACCGGTTTCGTCCTCTCCCAGGACTCGTCAGGTGACGGAAATAAAACATGAGCAGGAACCAGGGCCATCCTAGGCTACGGACTGACAGGGGACCTCGAGGCTACACCAAAGAAGGAGGATGGTGGTCACCCCGGTGCCCTCCTGGCAGCCCACCAGAAGCGGTATTCAGAATTATTGTCTAGGGAAAAGAGTAGAGAGGGAGAGAGAGAGAGAGAGAGGGGGAGGGCGCGCGTGTGTGCGAGGCATGTGTGTACACTCAGGGTGGTGAACAAGCTAAGTGAGAGGAGAAGATCTGTAAAAGAAGAAGCATGGGTTAGGATTAGTGAAAGGGGGTCCAGAAAAACCTGTGGAAGGAGGGGGGGGGGGGGGGGATTGTCTTTATGTGTGAGTGCTTAATGCACAGAGAAGCCTAAAATGTGTGTGTGCCTAGAGAAAGAGAGAGAGCGGAACAGACCAGTAGAGAATAGTAGAGAGAGAGAGACAGAATGTGTGTGTGAGTGTGTGAGAGAGTATGTGTGTGAGCAAAGCCTAAGATTATGTGTGTGTGCTTATGCACAGAAATGAATGTGTGAGCATGGAATGGGAGGGGGAGGAGGGAGAGGGAAGAAAAGAGAAAGTACATTATATCCATGCATACATATACACAGACATGTAGTACAAGCATGCACACACACTATCAGCAGTTCATGCAAACGCGTGGGGTATGAGTATGAGGTGGTAGGCCCAAGTTATTAATAAATGCACCCTATTAAATCAATCAAGCAACCAAACTAGACTAGAAAGAAAAACTTACATATGGCCCCAGAAGATGGAGAAGTGAAGATGAGATGGGAGATCCTAAGATGGATGCTTGCAGCGCGTGGTAGCAGCAGGTGCGTTTATGGGCAAAAAACAAGTGGGCTAATTAGCAACAGGTCCGCTAGCACGCATGCGTTCAGAGCATGGTACTGAATATGACACAAAACAAGCTAATAATTCGATAAAAAAACTAGATAAACAATTTATGGATAGCAAAAGCAAGTTAGAAAACGTATTATTGAGGGGTGGGAAATGGTCTTACGGTCACGCAGCTCCGGTCGGCAGTCACAGTCTCAAACGAACACACAGGCTTATTAATACCGGAGTATTAGTGACGGTGAAGAAAAAAGTTTTTGGAGAGAGGACGTCAAGGGGCGGGATCTCCAAATCACGTCACTAGCCATTGGAGTGTAAGGTCTGTGATTGACGTGGCAAACCGGGACGTGCAGCCAAGTCCGATGTAAACAAACACTGCAAAACTAGCAACGCCGTTCGGTAGCAGAAAACGGAGACTTGGAGATGAGAAAAAATTCCAAACCAAGAGGCAGTAGAGTGGTACAATCCTCAGAGTGTAGGGGAAAACGAATCACGTTTTACACAGGTGTAGAACCGGTCTGCACTGCTACGTTATGTGAAAAATAGCTGCCGCAGAAGAACGACCTGCTGCGGTGACGTCACTGAGAGGAAATCCCAGGGAAGCCCCTGCGCGTCCGTGGTCTCTACAACAGGGTGTAGGTACAGGCGAAAAAAATATTATGTTGAGCAGCAATAAGGGACTGGACTACACATTAGCAGTAAACAGTAAACTAATATTATCCCTATTAATATAATATAATATATTATATAATAAACCCTTAGAATAAAAGGCAAAACCAGAACGTTCCAAGGTAAAATTAGGACTCCAAGATAATCTAAGGATGGCCAAAGTATCTAAAAAACAGTGGCAGAAACGTGATAAAAGCAGCTCTCAGACTAAGAATCACCATAGAGGTCACGACCAACATAATCCAGAGGCCTAGAGCCAGCCGTCTCACAGAGAAACCACGTCACACAAGCACATCCCTACTCTGGACAGCAACACAACTCAGACCACCAGAGTCCGCAAAGTGGTCGAGGTCACATCCGATATTCCCCAATCATCAATGCAGACCATGGTGCCTAATCCATGCCCTGACAGATGACAGCCGGTAGGCAAGACACCAGGGTCACATCCGATATACCTGATGTCAACAGCCACCCCAGGCAGTCACCCAAGGCCAAAACCCCATGACAAGGCCCAAGACCAAGATCACCGCTGAGGGTGAAACGCCCCGCAGTGAGTCCAAGTGGTCCAGAGATTATGGTATTAGCCAGTGAACAAGATACTCATCAAGACACCGGCCTAGGCCTCAATGGACAGAACGGTCTAGATTCCTAGAGTAGAGAGTAGGCCTAAATCCATATGTGTGTGAAAAAATGTGGTCCAGTCTATATGGTGATCTCCAGCGTAATCCCTCCAGGAAGATGACCACAAAAGGTGGTGTGTATACACAAAGTAGGCGTCAAGGCGCCACTCCACAGGTAACCTAATGGCATAGCCACAGGTAAAAACAGCTCTGTGGGTAGATGTCACCTGGTCACAACTTCTGTAGTTGTACAGGGATGTGTATTTGGAGAGTACAGGCCGTGGCATACACTTTTTCTTGGTCTCCAGTGTAATACCTCCAGGAAGATGACCACATAGAGTGGTGTATATACACAAAATAGGCGCGAGGGCGCCACTCCACAGGCAACCTAATGGCACAGCCACAGGTAAAATCACCTCTTTGGGTAGATGTCACCTGGTCACAACCTCTGCAGTTGTACAGGGATGTGTATTGTGAGAATACAGGCCGTAGCATCCACTTCATTCTTCTCCACATGTGGTGAGGGGGTGACGCGGTGGGGGCTCCATCGTCACGTGTGGGAGTGAGGGAACGTATAAAAGGAACATCCCCAGGTGGCCAACACACGGTGATAGCCCTTAGTACCGGTCCAGGCCTCAGTGTCCGTGGATGTGAATCCAAATAAGGAGAGCAAAAACTAAAAATACGTAGGCTATTAGATGTGAATAAACTCTGAGTAGTGGCTTCCGCATGCTAGGTTGACTTGCTGCTGTTGAGCCATGTCCTCTGACTCTGCCATTGGGCGTCAGGCGGCTCCCGGTGGGTGATTGGCCGAGGAGGCCAGCTGAACCAGGAGCCGAGCGTCATGCAACACAACCTAGGTCCATTCATGGTAGTAAGTTATGGATAGGATGCTGCTTAAGGGGAATCGGGCTAAAGGCTAAAGGGAAAATATCCAGCTAATCAAAGGCCACCGGCTGTGGCAGGCTGAGTAGGAAGGTCTACCATTCCACGGACAGTCTGATGGGGGCCATTCTGGCTCCATACTAAATCCAAACCCCCTAAGCGGTCCCCCCACTGTGCGAGCTGGTAAGGTCAATTAGTCGAAGCCCCAGCCAACACATCCACGGTCTTCTAGGTGAGAATGTTGTTGTGAATGCAGGGGACATTAGGGACAGTTTGTATTATGGACCCAGGTCTGGAGGAGAAGTCCAGACGCGCGTACGCGATCAATGGAGGTCTTTAAATCCAAAACAAGTGTATTGTATCTTCTCCCAGAAGGCTCCACATCAGATTTATTTGTGTCTAATAGGCGATACAATCCAAGTCAGGTAGAGGATGGGGGGTCCCAGTCAGAGCACCTAAGTGTATCCAGGGGAGGCGAACCCTGATAGAGGTGACGATGGCCGGGTACTCAAAAAACCAAACTGAACACAGGGAGGGGGATCACACTCCATGATGTGAGAGAGCCCCAAGTCCCAACTAGCGTGTGGGTGTCCCCACTAAACCTGGTTGCAGGGAGGGACACCAGAGAGACGGAGTTGATAGGCCTGGGGTCGAAGGTAACTGACTAGAGTGCCCACCAGGAGTGGAGCGCCCCAGTGAAGGGGGGCTCGGCTAACCTAGGGGCTTATATAAGTAGGAACCAGGTATGGGAGCCTCAAAACCGTGAGCGAAGTGCTGAACTAAACCGAACCCCTAGATTACTAGTATGAGGCCAGGTTAGGCCAACCATACTAATTTAGGCTAAGCTAACAATACCAGTCTAGATGACGTGAACCGTGTGAAAAAATGCGAAACGGCAGCATCTGAAGGGCTAGGCTAACAAAGCTGAGTTAGGCTAACAATGCTAAGCTAGGCTAAGCTAACAAAAACCGTCCAGATAGGTCAAAAAACGATATAGATCATAACTAATATGCAAATTAGCGGGTTGGGTAAATGCTAACAATGCTAGGCTAGGCTAACAAAAAACCGTCTAAATTGGTCAGAAAAAGAATATAGATCATAACTAACATGCAAAATAGCGAATTGGGTAAAGGCTAACAATGCTAAGCTAGGCTAAGCTAGGTTATGCTAAGCTAACAAAAACGTCTAAATAAGTAAAAAACGTGTGGGTCATGTCAAACCTACCGAATAACGCATCGGGCTAGGCTAACAATGCTAAGCTAAGCTAAATATGCTAAATGGCGCAAGGCGGACCCAAAATACGACGTTCTAATATATAACCTGGGTTCCTCGTAAAAAAGAGCGCAGGCCCGCCCGGTAGGTCCCTAGTCACACCGCGAGAATCAGGAGAAGCAACGTACATGGCTGTGATGTTTAGTCACATGCGGGTAAATCATATAAAACCAGTACCCTCGCCACATCAACCCAGTGCGCGGCCGGTCTCAACTCCAAAAATATGTCCCAACGGAAGTCTCAGCACATCTAGTTCCGTGTCTCTGACTGGAGATCTGCCATGCACAAATTAGAGGGGCATATCCCCGTGCCCAGCTAGGAAGTGTTGCATGAAAGGGTTGAATCGCTAGTGGAGGGAGACGGTGCGAACAAGTCAGTGGTCCCAATATAACAAGCAAGTAAATTGGTGGCATCCTGATGTGGATTCAGATCACAGCCTTGTATGCTCCGGCGGGTTAGGTTTAATGTCTGAAAATCCCCCGAGCCCAGTAGTTCGGTACTTCGACCCACTTAGGCTCAGGACTGAGGCACACGCTATGCCAATGCTGAGTCATCCACCACATCCGAACAGGGGCTAGGCCCCTCCAGGAACCCCGAGGGGAACCCAGGCCGGGTAACACCTGAAGCGCTCGCCACTCGACACAGGGTGAGTGAGGAGCACTCAGGGGGATAGTAATATATAAACATACAACAAGAAACAATGCATAATATATAAGTATAGGTCGAGCACATGGATGGCCGTCTCCGTATCCACTTGACATGTTCAGGTAGCAGGGTCAATGCGGGAGCATGCTCAGAGTCAGAAAGGTCCCTTGTTGTTAGTAGAAGTTAATATCTGGAGGGTCTCTGTCCACCTGGAGGACAAAGTAAACACCATCAGAGTATATAAAAGTCATAAAGTGTTTGAAACCGAGTTATTATTCCAATTATGGTATCAATCCTTAAGAGTCCCGATCCCCAAGGGGTCAAGGTACACATCCTCAGATTATAAATAGGTTTGATGTCTGATGATCACCCGAGCCCAGCAGTTTCGTGCTTCGACCCGTTTAGGTGTGAACTCTCACTGGTTGGGGTTAGGACAGGTGACCCAGTGAGGTGGCCCAGTGAGGTGGCCCAGTAATCAGAGATAAAACCACTGGGGGGAAGCAACGGTTAAGTTTTAGGCGTAGACCCCCCCAGGTTGGGGTTAGGATAAGTGACAGGGGGGCTATCCCACCCCATTAAGTCACAGTAGGTTAGTCGTCTGGTTAAGTTTTAGGCGTAGGCCCTCCCAGGTTGGGGTTAGGATAAGTGACAGGGGGGTTATCCTACCCCATTAAGTCACAGAAGGTAAGCCTTCCGGTTGAGTTTTAGGCGTAGACCCTCCCAGGTTGGGGTTAGGATAAGTGACAGGGGGGCTATCCTACCCCATTAAGTCACAGTAGGTCAGCCTTTCGGTTAAGTTTTAGGCGTAGACCCTCCCAGGTTGGGGTTAGGGTAAGTGACAGGGGGGCTATCCTACCCCATTAAGTCACAGTAGGCCAGCCTATGGGATGGTGACGGTTGGGTTAAGGTACGCGGAGAAGGGCAAAAGAGGGAGCAACATGCCGGCGTCTGGGGGGAGTACACGAGGAACGCAGGAGGGATAGAAATTAAATAAAGGGCCTGTGTGGACATATAAGGTGCAATTGAGTGTGTGAGTGCGTGTCCTACCTTGACCGGGTAGCTAACTTAATCTGAAAAGCTAAAAAAGGTTCTACCTGGAAAGTTAAGAATCTATACCAATCCCGGGTGCAGATGTGGGGAGGACCCCAAGGAAATGCAGGGCTGTGGAAGGAAGGGGTTAATAAACAAGATACATGAGTGTCATAGCCCTGTCCTCACTGCACATGAGTGCGATGAAGATAAAGCCATGCAGACAATAGTGGTGGGAGTGGGGTGAGAGAGATATAGAGAGAGGCGCTCCTGTTAGAGCAAATAAAAGTTGTAGTCAAAAACGCAGGACTCCATTCCCTGGGCGGTGCCTCCTGCCGGGCCCATGCCAGAAATTAAGCAGGGATATACGGGGTCCTAACTGGCCACGACCGGTTTCGTCCTCTCCCAGGACTCGTCAGGTGACGGAAATAAAACATGAGCAGGAACCAGGGCCATCCTAGGCTACGGACTGACAGGGGACCTCGAGGCTACACCAAAGAAGGAGGATGGTGGTCACCCCGGTGCCCTCCTGGCAGCCCACCAGAAGCGGTATTCAGAATTATTGTCTAGGGAAAAGAGTAGAGAGGGAGAGAGAGAGAGAGAGAGGGGGAGGGCGCGCGTGTGTGCGAGGCATGTGTGTACACTCAGGGTGGTGAACAAGCTAAGTGAGAGGAGAAGATCTGTAAAAGAAGAAGCATGGGTTAGGATTAGTGAAAGGGGGTCCAGAAAAACCTGTGGAAGGAGGGGGGGGGGGGGGGGATTGTCTTTATGTGTGAGTGCTTAATGCACAGAGAAGCCTAAAATGTGTGTGTGCCTAGAGAAAGAGAGAGAGCGGAACAGACCAGTAGAGAATAGTAGAGAGAGAGAGACAGAATGTGTGTGTGAGTGTGTGAGAGAGTATGTGTGTGAGCAAAGCCTAAGATTATGTGTGTGTGCTTATGCACAGAAATGAATGTGTGAGCATGGAATGGGAGGGGGAGGAGGGAGAGGGAAGAAAAGAGAAAGTACATTATATCCATGCATACATATACACAGACATGTAGTACAAGCATGCACACACACTATCAGCAGTTCATGCAAACGCGTGGGGTATGAGTATGAGGTGGTAGGCCCAAGTTATTAATAAATGCACCCTATTAAATCAATCAAGCAACCAAACTAGACTAGAAAGAAAAACTTACATATGGCCCCAGAAGATGGAGAAGTGAAGATGAGATGGGAGATCCTAAGATGGATGCTTGCAGCGCGTGGTAGCAGCAGGTGCGTTTATGGGCAAAAAACAAGTGGGCTAATTAGCAACAGGTCCGCTAGCACGCATGCGTTCAGAGCATGGTACTGAATATGACACAAAACAAGCTAATAATTCGATAAAAAAACTAGATAAACAATTTATGGATAGCAAAAGCAAGTTAGAAAACGTATTATTGAGGGGTGGGAAATGGTCTTACGGTCACGCAGCTCCGGTCGGCAGTCACAGTCTCAAACGAACACACAGGCTTATTAATACCGGAGTATTAGTGACGGTGAAGAAAAAAGTTTTTGGAGAGAGGACGTCAAGGGGCGGGATCTCCAAATCACGTCACTAGCCATTGGAGTGTAAGGTCTGTGATTGACGTGGCAAACCGGGACGTGCAGCCAAGTCCGATGTAAACAAACACTGCAAAACTAGCAACGCCGTTCGGTAGCAGAAAACGGAGACTTGGAGATGAGAAAAAATTCCAAACCAAGAGGCAGTAGAGTGGTACAATCCTCAGAGTGTAGGGGAAAACGAATCACGTTTTACACAGGTGTAGAACCGGTCTGCACTGCTACGTTATGTGAAAAATAGCTGCCGCAGAAGAACGACCTGCTGCGGTGACGTCACTGAGAGGAAATCCCAGGGAAGCCCCTGCGCGTCCGTGGTCTCTACAACAGGGTGTAGGTACAGGCGAAAAAAATATTATGTTGAGCAGCAATAAGGGACTGGACTACACATTAGCAGTAAACAGTAAACTAATATTATCCCTATTAATATAATATAATATATTATATAATAAACCCTTAGAATAAAAGGCAAAACCAGAACGTTCCAAGGTAAAATTAGGACTCCAAGATAATCTAAGGATGGCCAAAGTATCTAAAAAACAGTGGCAGAAACGTGATAAAAGCAGCTCTCAGACTAAGAATCACCATAGAGGTCACGACCAACATAATCCAGAGGCCTAGAGCCAGCCGTCTCACAGAGAAACCACGTCACACAAGCACATCCCTACTCTGGACAGCAACACAACTCAGACCACCAGAGTCCGCAAAGTGGTCGAGGTCACATCCGATATTCCCCAATCATCAATGCAGACCATGGTGCCTAATCCATGCCCTGACAGATGACAGCCGGTAGGCAAGACACCAGGGTCACATCCGATATACCTGATGTCAACAGCCACCCCAGGCAGTCACCCAAGGCCAAAACCCCATGACAAGGCCCAAGACCAAGATCACCGCTGAGGGTGAAACGCCCCGCAGTGAGTCCAAGTGGTCCAGAGATTATGGTATTAGCCAGTGAACAAGATACTCATCAAGACACCGGCCTAGGCCTCAATGGACAGAACGGTCTAGATTCCTAGAGTAGAGAGTAGGCCTAAATCCATATGTGTGTGAAAAAATGTGGTCCAGTCTATATGGTGATCTCCAGCGTAATCCCTCCAGGAAGATGACCACAAAAGGTGGTGTGTATACACAAAATAGGCGCGAGGGCGCCACTCCACAGGCAACCTAATGGCACAGCCACAGGTAAAATCACCTCTTTGGGTAGATGTCACCTGGTCACAACCTCTGCAGTTGTACAGGGATGTGTATTGTGAGAATACAGGCCGTAGCATCCACTTCATTCTTCTCCACATGTGGTGAGGGGGTGACGCGGTGGGGGCTCCATCGTCACGTGTGGGAGTGAGGGAACGTATAAAAGGAACATCCCCAGGTGGCCAACACACGGTGATAGCCCTTAGTACCGGTCCAGGCCTCAGTGTCCGTGGATGTGAATCCAAATAAGGAGAGCAAAAACTAAAAATACGTAGGCTATTAGATGTGAATAAACTCTGAGTAGTGGCTTCCGCATGCTAGGTTGACTTGCTGCTGTTGAGCCATGTCCTCTGACTCTGCCATTGGGCGTCAGGCGGCTCCCGGTGGGTGATTGGCCGAGGAGGCCAGCTGAACCAGGAGCCGAGCGTCATGCAACACAACCTAGGTCCATTCATGGTAGTAAGTTATGGATAGGATGCTGCTTAAGGGGAATCGGGCTAAAGGCTAAAGGGAAAATATCCAGCTAATCAAAGGCCACCGGCTGTGGCAGGCTGAGTAGGAAGGTCTACCATTCCACGGACAGTCTGATGGGGGCCATTCTGGCTCCATACTAAATCCAAACCCCCTAAGCGGTCCCCCCACTGTGCGAGCTGGTAAGGTCAATTAGTCGAAGCCCCAGCCAACACATCCACGGTCTTCTAGGTGAGAATGTTGTTGTGAATGCAGGGGACATTAGGGACAGTTTGTATTATGGACCCAGGTCTGGAGGAGAAGTCCAGACGCGCGTACGCGATCAATGGAGGTCTTTAAATCCAAAACAAGTGTATTGTATCTTCTCCCAGAAGGCTCCACATCAGATTTATTTGTGTCTAATAGGCGATACAATCCAAGTCAGGTAGAGGATGGGGGGTCCCAGTCAGAGCACCTAAGTGTATCCAGGGGAGGCGAACCCTGATAGAGGTGACGATGGCCGGGTACTCAAAAAACCAAACTGAACACAGGGAGGGGGATCACACTCCATGATGTGAGAGAGCCCCAAGTCCCAACTAGCGTGTGGGTGTCCCCACTAAACCTGGTTGCAGGGAGGGACACCAGAGAGACGGAGTTGATAGGCCTGGGGTCGAAGGTAACTGACTAGAGTGCCCACCAGGAGTGGAGCGCCCCAGTGAAGGGGGGCTCGGCTAACCTAGGGGCTTATATAAGTAGGAACCAGGTATGGGAGCCTCAAAACCGTGAGCGAAGTGCTGAACTAAACCGAACCCCTAGATTACTAGTATGAGGCCAGGTTAGGCCAACCATACTAATTTAGGCTAAGCTAACAATACCAGTCTAGATGACGTGAACCGTGTGAAAAAATGCGAAACGGCAGCATCTGAAGGGCTAGGCTAACAAAGCTGAGTTAGGCTAACAATGCTAAGCTAGGCTAAGCTAACAAAAACCGTCCAGATAGGTCAAAAAACGATATAGATCATAACTAATATGCAAATTAGCGGGTTGGGTAAATGCTAACAATGCTAGGCTAGGCTAACAAAAAACCGTCTAAATTGGTCAGAAAAAGAATATAGATCATAACTAACATGCAAAATAGCGAATTGGGTAAAGGCTAACAATGCTAAGCTAGGCTAAGCTAGGTTATGCTAAGCTAACAAAAACGTCTAAATAAGTAAAAAACGTGTGGGTCATGTCAAACCTACCGAATAACGCATCGGGCTAGGCTAACAATGCTAAGCTAAGCTAAATATGCTAAATGGCGCAAGGCGGACCCAAAATACGACGTTCTAATATATAACCTGGGTTCCTCGTAAAAAAGAGCGCAGGCCCGCCCGGTAGGTCCCTAGTCACACCGCGAGAATCAGGAGAAGCAACGTACATGGCTGTGATGTTTAGTCACATGCGGGTAAATCATATAAAACCAGTACCCTCGCCACATCAACCCAGTGCGCGGCCGGTCTCAACTCCAAAAATATGTCCCAACGGAAGTCTCAGCACATCTAGTTCCGTGTCTCTGACTGGAGATCTGCCATGCACAAATTAGAGGGGCATATCCCCGTGCCCAGCTAGGAAGTGTTGCATGAAAGGGTTGAATCGCTAGTGGAGGGAGACGGTGCGAACAAGTCAGTGGTCCCAATATAACAAGCAAGTAAATTGGTGGCATCCTGATGTGGATTCAGATCACAGCCTTGTATGCTCCGGCGGGTTAGGTTTAATGTCTGAAAATCCCCCGAGCCCAGTAGTTCGGTACTTCGACCCACTTAGGCTCAGGACTGAGGCACACGCTATGCCAATGCTGAGTCATCCACCACATCCGAACAGGGGCTAGGCCCCTCCAGGAACCCCGAGGGGAACCCAGGCCGGGTAACACCTGAAGCGCTCGCCACTCGACACAGGGTGAGTGAGGAGCACTCAGGGGGATAGTAATATATAAACATACAACAAGAAACAATGCATAATATATAAGTATAGGTCGAGCACATGGATGGCCGTCTCCGTATCCACTTGACATGTTCAGGTAGCAGGGTCAATGCGGGAGCATGCTCAGAGTCAGAAAGGTCCCTTGTTGTTAGTAGAAGTTAATATCTGGAGGGTCTCTGTCCACCTGGGGGACAAAGTAAACACCATCAGAGTATATAAAAGTCATAAAGTGTTTGAAACCGAGTTATTATTCCAATTATGGTATCAATCCTTAAGAGTCCCGATCCCCAAGGGGTCAAGGTACACATCCTCAGATTATAAATAGGTTTGATGTCTGATGATCACCCGAGCCCAGCAGTTTCGTGCTTCGACCCGTTTAGGTGTGAACTCTCACTGGTTGGGGTTAGGACAGGTGACCCAGTGAGGTGGCCCAGTGAGGTGGCCCAGTAATCAGAGATAAAACCACTGGGGGGAAGCAACGGTTAAGTTTTAGGCGTAGACCCCCCCAGGTTGGGGTTAGGATAAGTGACAGGGGGGCTATCCCACCCCATTAAGTCACAGTAGGTTAGTCGTCTGGTTAAGTTTTAGGCGTAGGCCCTCCCAGGTTGGGGTTAGGATAAGTGACAGGGGGGTTATCCTACCCCATTAAGTCACAGAAGGTAAGCCTTCCGGTTGAGTTTTAGGCGTAGACCCTCCCAGGTTGGGGTTAGGATAAGTGACAGGGGGGCTATCCTACCCCATTAAGTCACAGTAGGTCAGCCTTTCGGTTAAGTTTTAGGCGTAGACCCTCCCAGGTTGGGGTTAGGGTAAGTGACAGGGGGGCTATCCTACCCCATTAAGTCACAGTAGGCCAGCCTATGGGATGGTGACGGTTGGGTTAAGGTACGCGGAGAAGGGCAAAAGAGGGAGCAACATGCCGGCGTCTGGGGGGAGTACACGAGGAACGCAGGAGGGATAGAAATTAAATAAAGGGCCTGTGTGGACATATAAGGTGCAATTGAGTGTGTGAGTGCGTGTCCTACCTTGACCGGGTAGCTAACTTAATCTGAAAAGCTAAAAAAGGTTCTACCTGGAAAGTTAAGAATCTATACCAATCCCGGGTGCAGATGTGGGGAGGACCCCAAGGAAATGCAGGGCTGTGGAAGGAAGGGGTTAATAAACAAGATACATGAGTGTCATAGCCCTGTCCTCACTGCACATGAGTGCGATGAAGATAAAGCCATGCAGACAATAGTGGTGGGAGTGGGGTGAGAGAGATATAGAGAGAGGCGCTCCTGTTAGAGCAAATAAAAGTTGTAGTCAAAAACGCAGGACTCCATTCCCTGGGCGGTGCCTCCTGCCGGGCCCATGCCAGAAATTAAGCAGGGATATACGGGGTCCTAACTGGCCACGACCGGTTTCGTCCTCTCCCAGGACTCGTCAGGTGACGGAAATAAAACATGAGCAGGAACCAGGGCCATCCTAGGCTACGGACTGACAGGGGACCTCGAGGCTACACCAAAGAAGGAGGATGGTGGTCACCCCGGTGCCCTCCTGGCAGCCCACCAGAAGCGGTATTCAGAATTATTGTCTAGGGAAAAGAGTAGAGAGGGAGAGAGAGAGAGAGAGAGGGGGAGGGCGCGCGTGTGTGCGAGGCATGTGTGTACACTCAGGGTGGTGAACAAGCTAAGTGAGAGGAGAAGATCTGTAAAAGAAGAAGCATGGGTTAGGATTAGTGAAAGGGGGTCCAGAAAAACCTGTGGAAGGAGGGGGGGGGGGGGGGGATTGTCTTTATGTGTGAGTGCTTAATGCACAGAGAAGCCTAAAATGTGTGTGTGCCTAGAGAAAGAGAGAGAGCGGAACAGACCAGTAGAGAATAGTAGAGAGAGAGAGACAGAATGTGTGTGTGAGTGTGTGAGAGAGTATGTGTGTGAGCAAAGCCTAAGATTATGTGTGTGTGCTTATGCACAGAAATGAATGTGTGAGCATGGAATGGGAGGGGGAGGAGGGAGAGGGAAGAAAAGAGAAAGTACATTATATCCATGCATACATATACACAGACATGTAGTACAAGCATGCACACACACTATCAGCAGTTCATGCAAACGCGTGGGGTATGAGTATGAGGTGGTAGGCCCAAGTTATTAATAAATGCACCCTATTAAATCAATCAAGCAACCAAACTAGACTAGAAAGAAAAACTTACATATGGCCCCAGAAGATGGAGAAGTGAAGATGAGATGGGAGATCCTAAGATGGATGCTTGCAGCGCGTGGTAGCAGCAGGTGCGTTTATGGGCAAAAAACAAGTGGGCTAATTAGCAACAGGTCCGCTAGCACGCATGCGTTCAGAGCATGGTACTGAATATGACACAAAACAAGCTAATAATTCGATAAAAAAACTAGATAAACAATTTATGGATAGCAAAAGCAAGTTAGAAAACGTATTATTGAGGGGTGGGAAATGGTCTTACGGTCACGCAGCTCCGGTCGGCAGTCACAGTCTCAAACGAACACACAGGCTTATTAATACCGGAGTATTAGTGACGGTGAAGAAAAAAGTTTTTGGAGAGAGGACGTCAAGGGGCGGGATCTCCAAATCACGTCACTAGCCATTGGAGTGTAAGGTCTGTGATTGACGTGGCAAACCGGGACGTGCAGCCAAGTCCGATGTAAACAAACACTGCAAAACTAGCAACGCCGTTCGGTAGCAGAAAACGGAGACTTGGAGATGAGAAAAAATTCCAAACCAAGAGGCAGTAGAGTGGTACAATCCTCAGAGTGTAGGGGAAAACGAATCACGTTTTACACAGGTGTAGAACCGGTCTGCACTGCTACGTTATGTGAAAAATAGCTGCCGCAGAAGAACGACCTGCTGCGGTGACGTCACTGAGAGGAAATCCCAGGGAAGCCCCTGCGCGTCCGTGGTCTCTACAACAGGGTGTAGGTACAGGCGAAAAAAATATTATGTTGAGCAGCAATAAGGGACTGGACTACACATTAGCAGTAAACAGTAAACTAATATTATCCCTATTAATATAATATAATATATTATATAATAAACCCTTAGAATAAAAGGCAAAACCAGAACGTTCCAAGGTAAAATTAGGACTCCAAGATAATCTAAGGATGGCCAAAGTATCTAAAAAACAGTGGCAGAAACGTGATAAAAGCAGCTCTCAGACTAAGAATCACCATAGAGGTCACGACCAACATAATCCAGAGGCCTAGAGCCAGCCGTCTCACAGAGAAACCACGTCACACAAGCACATCCCTACTCTGGACAGCAACACAACTCAGACCACCAGAGTCCGCAAAGTGGTCGAGGTCACATCCGATATTCCCCAATCATCAATGCAGACCATGGTGCCTAATCCATGCCCTGACAGATGACAGCCGGTAGGCAAGACACCAGGGTCACATCCGATATACCTGATGTCAACAGCCACCCCAGGCAGTCACCCAAGGCCAAAACCCCATGACAAGGCCCAAGACCAAGATCACCGCTGAGGGTGAAACGCCCCGCAGTGAGTCCAAGTGGTCCAGAGATTATGGTATTAGCCAGTGAACAAGATACTCATCAAGACACCGGCCTAGGCCTCAATGGACAGAACGGTCTAGATTCCTAGAGTAGAGAGTAGGCCTAAATCCATATGTGTGTGAAAAAATGTGGTCCAGTCTATATGGTGATCTCCAGCGTAATCCCTCCAGGAAGATGACCACAAAAGGTGGTGTGTATACACAAAGTAGGCGTCAAGGCGCCACTCCACAGGTAACCTAATGGCATAGCCACAGGTAAAAACAGCTCTGTGGGTAGATGTCACCTGGTCACAACTTCTGTAGTTGTACAGGGATGTGTATTTGGAGAGTACAGGCCGTGGCATACACTTTTTCTTGGTCTCCAGTGTAATACCTCCAGGAAGATGACCACATAGAGTGGTGTATATACACAAAATAGGCGCGAGGGCGCCACTCCACAGGCAACCTAATGGCACAGCCACAGGTAAAATCACCTCTTTGGGTAGATGTCACCTGGTCACAACCTCTGCAGTTGTACAGGGATGTGTATTGTGAGAATACAGGCCGTAGCATCCACTTCATTCTTCTCCACATGTGGTGAGGGGGTGACGCGGTGGGGGCTCCATCGTCACGTGTGGGAGTGAGGGAACGTATAAAAGGAACATCCCCAGGTGGCCAACACACGGTGATAGCCCTTAGTACCGGTCCAGGCCTCAGTGTCCGTGGATGTGAATCCAAATAAGGAGAGCAAAAACTAAAAATACGTAGGCTATTAGATGTGAATAAACTCTGAGTAGTGGCTTCCGCATGCTAGGTTGACTTGCTGCTGTTGAGCCATGTCCTCTGACTCTGCCATTGGGCGTCAGG
The DNA here is from genome assembly GCF_038355195.1 of Osmerus mordax. Taxonomy (NCBI): domain Eukaryota; kingdom Metazoa; phylum Chordata; class Actinopteri; order Osmeriformes; family Osmeridae; genus Osmerus; species Osmerus mordax. The sequence continues at coordinate 16,430,333 of NC_090066.1, forward strand.
CGGCTCCCGGTGGGTGATTGGCCGAGGAGGCCAGCTGAACCAGGAGCCGAGCGTCATGCAACACAACCTAGGTCCATTCATGGTAGTAAGTTATGGATAGGATGCTGCTTAAGGGGAATCGGGCTAAAGGCTAAAGGGAAAATATCCAGCTAATCAAAGGCCACCGGCTGTGGCAGGCTGAGTAGGAAGGTCTACCATTCCACGGACAGTCTGATGGGGGCCATTCTGGCTCCATACTAAATCCAAACCCCCTAAGCGGTCCCCCCACTGTGCGAGCTGGTAAGGTCAATTAGTCGAAGCCCCAGCCAACACATCCACGGTCTTCTAGGTGAGAATGTTGTTGTGAATGCAGGGGACATTAGGGACAGTTTGTATTATGGACCCAGGTCTGGAGGAGAAGTCCAGACGCGCGTACGCGATCAATGGAGGTCTTTAAATCCAAAACAAGTGTATTGTATCTTCTCCCAGAAGGCTCCACATCAGATTTATTTGTGTCTAATAGGCGATACAATCCAAGTCAGGTAGAGGATGGGGGGTCCCAGTCAGAGCACCTAAGTGTATCCAGGGGAGGCGAACCCTGATAGAGGTGACGATGGCCGGGTACTCAAAAAACCAAACTGAACACAGGGAGGGGGATCACACTCCATGATGTGAGAGAGCCCCAAGTCCCAACTAGCGTGTGGGTGTCCCCACTAAACCTGGTTGCAGGGAGGGACACCAGAGAGACGGAGTTGATAGGCCTGGGGTCGAAGGTAACTGACTAGAGTGCCCACCAGGAGTGGAGCGCCCCAGTGAAGGGGGGCTCGGCTAACCTAGGGGCTTATATAAGTAGGAACCAGGTATGGGAGCCTCAAAACCGTGAGCGAAGTGCTGAACTAAACCGAACCCCTAGATTACTAGTATGAGGCCAGGTTAGGCCAACCATACTAATTTAGGCTAAGCTAACAATACCAGTCTAGATGACGTGAACCGTGTGAAAAAATGCGAAACGGCAGCATCTGAAGGGCTAGGCTAACAAAGCTGAGTTAGGCTAACAATGCTAAGCTAGGCTAAGCTAACAAAAACCGTCCAGATAGGTCAAAAAACGATATAGATCATAACTAATATGCAAATTAGCGGGTTGGGTAAATGCTAACAATGCTAGGCTAGGCTAACAAAAAACCGTCTAAATTGGTCAGAAAAAGAATATAGATCATAACTAACATGCAAAATAGCGAATTGGGTAAAGGCTAACAATGCTAAGCTAGGCTAAGCTAGGTTATGCTAAGCTAACAAAAACGTCTAAATAAGTAAAAAACGTGTGGGTCATGTCAAACCTACCGAATAACGCATCGGGCTAGGCTAACAATGCTAAGCTAAATATGCTAAATGGCGCAAGGCGGACCCAAAATACGACGTTCTAATATATAACCTGGGTTCCTCGTAAAAAAGAGCGCAGGCCCGCCCGGTAGGTCCCTAGTCACACCGCGAGAATCAGGAGAAGCAACGTACATGGCTGTGATGTTTAGTCACATGCGGGTAAATCATATAAAACCAGTACCCTCGCCACATCAACCCAGTGCGCGGCCGGTCTCAACTCCAAAAATATGTCCCAACGGAAGTCTCAGCACATCTAGTTCCGTGTCTCTGACTGGAGATCTGCCATGCACAAATTAGAGGGGCATATCCCCGTGCCCAGCTAGGAAGTGTTGCATGAAAGGGTTGAATCGCTAGTGGAGGGAGACGGTGCGAACAAGTCAGTGGTCCCAATATAACAAGCAAGTAAATTGGTGGCATCCTGATGTGGATTCAGATCACAGCCTTGTATGCTCCGGCGGGTTAGGTTTAATGTCTGAAAATCCCCCGAGCCCAGTAGTTCGGTACTTCGACCCACTTAGGCTCAGGACTGAGGCACACGCTATGCCAATGCTGAGTCATCCACCACATCCGAACAGGGGCTAGGCCCCTCCAGGAACCCCGAGGGGAACCCAGGCCGGGTAACACCTGAAGCGCTCGCCACTCGACACAGGGTGAGTGAGGAGTACTCAGGGGGATAGTAATATATAAACATACAACAAGAAACAATGCATAATATATAAGTATAGGTCGAGCACATGGATGGCCGTCTCCGTATCCACTTGACATGTTCAGGTAGCAGGGTCAATGCGGGAGCATGCTCAGAGTCAGATAGGTCCCTTGTTGTTAGTAGAAGTTAATATCTGGAGGGTCTCTGTCCACCTGGGGGACAAAGTAAACACCATCAGAGTATATAAAAGTCATAAAGTGTTTGAAACCGAGTTATTATTCCAACTATGGTATTGATCCTTAGAGTCCCGATCCCAAAGGGGTCAAGGTACACATCCTCAGATTATAAATAGGTTTGATGTCTGATGATCACCCGAGCCCAGCAGTTTCGTGCTTCGACCCGTTTAGGTGTGAACTCTCACTGGTTGGGGTTAGGACAGGTGACCCAGTGAGGTGGCCCAGTAATCAGAGATAAACCCACTGGGGGGAAGCAACGGTTAAGTTTTAGGCGTAGACTCCCCCAGGTTGGGGTTAGTATAAGTGACAGGGGGGCTATCCCACCCCATTTAAGTCACAGTAGGTAAGCCTTCCGGTTAAGTTTTTTAGGCGTAGACCCTCCCAGGTTGGGGTTAGGATAAGTGACAGGGGGGCTATCTCACCACATTAAGTCACAGCAGGTCAGTCGTCTGGTTAAGTTTTAGGCGTAGACCCTCCCAGGTTGGGGTTAGGATAAGTGACAGGAGGGCTATCCTAGCCCATTAAGTCACAGTAGGTCAGCTTTACGGTTAAGTTTAGGCGTAGACCCTCCCAGGTTGGGGTTAGGATAGGTGACAGGGGGGCTATTCCACCCCATTAAATCACAGTAGGTCAGCCTATGGGATGGTGACGGTTGGGTTGAGGTACGCGGAGGAGGGCAAGAAAGGGAGCAATATGCAGGCGTCTAGGGGGAGTACCCGAGGAACGCAGGAGGGATAGATAGAAATTAAATAAAGGGCCTGTGTGGACATATGAGGTGCAACTGAGTGTGTGAGTGCGTGTCCTACCTTGACCGGGCAGCTAACTTAATCTGAAAAGCTAAAAAAGGTTCTACCTGGAAAGTTAAGAATCTATACCAATCCCGGGTGCAGATGTGGGGAGGACCCCAAGGAAATGCAGGGCTGTGGAAGGAAGGGGTTAATAAACAAGATACATGAGTGTCATAGCCCTGTCCTCACTGCACATGAGTGCGATGAAGATAAAGCCATGCAGACAATAGTGGTGGGAGTGGGGTGAGAGAGATATAGAGAGAGGCGCTCCTGTTAGAGCAAATAAAAGTTGTAGTCAAAAACGCAGGACTCCATTCCCTGGGCGGTGCCTCCTGCCGGGCCCATGCCAGAAATTAAGCAGGGATATACGGGGTCCTAACTGGCCACGACCGGTTTCGTCCTCTCCCAGGACTCGTCAGGTGACGGAAATAAAACATGAGCAGGAACCAGGGCCATCCTAGGCTACGGACTGACAGGGGACCTCGAGGCTACACCAAAGAAGGAGGATGGTGGTCACCCCGGTGCCCACCTGGCAGCCCACCAGAAGCGGTATTCAGAATTATTGTCTAGGGAAAAGAGTAGAGAGGGAGAGAGAGAGAGAGGGGGAGGGCGCGCGTGCGTGCGAGGCATGTGTGTACACTCAGGGTGGTGAACAAGCTAAGTGAGAGGAGAAGATCTGTAAAAGAATAAGCATGGGTTAGGATTAGTGAAAGGGGGTCCAGAAAAACCTGTGGAAGGAGGGGGGGGGGGGGGGGTTGTCTTTATGTGTGAGTGCTTAATGCACAGAGAAGCCTAAAATGTGTGTGTGCCTAGAGAAGGAGAGAGAGCGGAACAGACCAGTAGAGAATAGTAGAGAGAGAGAGACAGAATGTGTGTGTGAGTGTGTGAGAGAGTATGTGTGTGAGCAAAGCCTAAGATTATGTGTGTGTGCTTATGCACAGAAATGAATGTGTGAGCATGGAATGGGAGGGGGAGGAGGGAGAGGGAAGAAAAGAGAAAGTACATTATATCCATGCATACATATACACAGACATGTAGTACAAGCATGCACACACACTATCAGCAGTTCATGCAAACGCGTGGGGTATGAGTATGAGGTGGTAGGCCCAAGTTATTAATAAATGCACCCTATTAAATCAATCAAGCAACCAAACTAGACTAGAAAGAAAAACTCACATATGGCCCCAGAAGATGGAGAAGTGAGGATGAGATGGGAGATCCTAAGATGGATGCTTGCAGCGCGTGGTAGCAGCAGGTGCGTTTATGGGCAAAAAACAAGTGGGCTAATTAACAACAGGTCCGCTAGCACGCATGCGTTCAGAGCATGGTACTGAATATGACACAAAACAAGCTAATAATTCGATAAAAAAACTAGATAAACAATTTATGGATAGCAAAAGCAAGTTAGAAAACTTATTATTGAGGGGTGGGAAATGGTCTTACGGTCACGCAGCTCCGGTCGGCAGTCACAGTCTCAAACGAACACACAGGCTTATTAATACCGGAGTATTAGTGACGGTGAAGAAAAAAGTTTTTGGAGAGAGGACGTCAAGGGGCGGGATCTCCAAATCGCGTCACTAGCCATTGGAGTGTAAGGTCTGTGATTGACGTGGCAAACCGGGACGTGCAGCCAAGTCCGATGTAAACAAACACTGCAAAACTAGCAACGCCGTTCAATAGCAGAAAACGGAGACTTGGAGATGAGAAAAAATTCCAAACCAAGAGGTAGTAGAGTGGTACAATCCTCAGATTGTAGGGAAAAAACGAATTACGTTTTACACAGATGCAGAACCGGTCTGCACTGTTACGTTATGTGAAAAGCAGCTGCCGCAGAAAAACTATCTGCTGCGGTGACGTCACTGAGAGGAAATCCCAAGGAAGCCCCTTCGCGTCTGTGATCTCTACAACAGGGTGTAGGTACAGGCGAAAAAATTATGTTGAGCAGTAATAAGGGACTGGACTACACATTAGTATTAAATAGTGAACCAATATTGTCCCTATTAATATAATAAAATCTAATCCCTTAGAACAAATGGCAAAACCAGAACTTTCCAAGGCAAAATTAGGATTCCAAGATAATCTAAGGATGGCCAAAGTATCTAAAAAACAGTGACAGAAACGTGATAAAAACAGCTCTCAGACTAAGAATCACCATAGAGGTCACGACCAACATAATCCAGAGGCCTAGAGCCAGCCGTCTCACAGAGAAACCACGTCACACAAGCACATCCCTACTCTGGACAGCAACACAACTCAGACCACCAGAGTCCGCAAAGTGGTCGAGGTCACATCCGATATTCCCCAATCATCAATGCAGACCATGGTGCCTAATCCATGCCCTGACAGATGACAGCCGGTAGGCAAGACACCAGGGTCACATCTGATATACCTGATGTCAACAGCCACCCCAGGCAGTCACCCAAGGCCAAAACCCCATGACAAGGCCCAAGACCAAGATCACCGCTGAGGGTGAAACGCCCCGCAGTGAGTCCAAGTGGTCCAGAGATTATGGTATTAGCCAGCGAACAAGCTACTCATCAAGACACCGGCCTAGGCCTCAATGGACAGAACGGTCTAGATTCCTAGAGTAGAGAGTAGGCCTAAATCCATATGTGTGTGAAAAAATGTGGTCCAGTCTATATGGTGATCTCCAGCGTAATCCCTCCAGGAAGATGACCACAAGAGGTGGTGTGTATACACAAAGTAGGTGTCAAGGCGCCACTCCACAGGTAACCTAATGGCATAGCCACAGGTAAAAACAGCTCTGTGGGTAGATGTCACCTGGTCACAACTTCTGTAGTTGTACAGGGATGTGTATTTGGAGAGTACAGGCCGTGGCATACACTTTTTCTTGGTCTCCAGTGTAATCCCTCCAGGAAGATGACCACATAGAGTGGTGTATATACACAAAATAGGCGCGAGGGCGCCACTCCACAGGCAACCTAATGGCACAGCCACAGGTAAAATCACCTCTGTGGGTAGATGTCACCTGGTCACAACCTCTGCAGTTGTACAGGGATGTGTATTGTGAGAATACAGGCCGTAGCATCCACTTCATTCTTCTCCACATGTGGTGAGGGGGGTGACGCGGTGGGGGCTCCATCGTCACGTGTGGGAGTGAGGGAACGTATAAAAGGAACATCCCCAGGTGGCCAACACACGGTGATAGCCCTTAGTACCGGTCCAGGCCTCAGTGTCCGTGGATGTGAATCCAAATAAGGAGAGCAAAAACTAAAAATACTTAGGCTATTAGATGTGAATAAACTCTGAGTAGTGGCTTCCGCATGCTAGGTTGACTTGCTGCTGTTGAGCCATGTCCTCTGACTCTGCCATTGGGCGTCAGGAGGCTCCCGGTGGGTGATTGGCCGAGGAGGCCAGTTGAACCAGGAGCCGAGCGTCATGCAACACAACCTAGGTCCATTCATGGTAGTAAGATAAGGATAGGAGGCTGCTTAAGGGGAATCGGGCTAAAGGCTAGAGGGAAAATATCCAGCTAATCAAAGGCCACCGGCTGTGGCAGGCTGAGTAGGAAGGTCTACCATTCCAAGGACAGTCTGATGGGGGCCATTCTGGCTCCATACTAAATCCAAGCCCCCTAAGCGGTCCCCCCACTGTGCGAGCTGGTAAGGTCAATTAGTCGAAGCCCCAGCCAACACATCCACGGTCTTCTAGGTGAGAATGTTGTTGTGAATGCAGGGGACATTAGGGACAGTTTGTATTATGGACCCAGGTCTGGAGGAGAAGTCCAGACGCGCGTACGCGATCAATGGAGGTCTTTAAATCCAAAACAAGTGTATTGTATCTTCTCCCAGAAGGTTCCACATCAGATTTATTTGTGTCTAACAGGCGATACCATCCAGATCAGGTAGAGAATGGGGGGTCCCAGTCAGAGCACCTAAGTGTATCCAGGGGAGGCGAACCCTGATAGAGGTGACGATGGCCGGGTACTCAAAAAACCAAACTAAACACAGGGAGGGGGATCACACTCCATGATGTGAGAGAGCCCCAAGTCCCAACTAGCGTGTGGGTGTCCCCACTAAACCTGGTTGCAGGGAGGGACACCAGAGAGACGGAGTTGATAGGCCTGGGGTTGAAGGTAACTGACTAGAGTGCCCACCAGGAGTGGAGCGCCCCAGTGAAGGGGGGCTCGGCTAACCTAGGGGCTTATATAAGTAGGAACCAGGTATTGGAGCCTCAAAACCGTGAGCGAAGTGCTGAACTAAATCGAACCCCTAGATTACTAGTATGAGGCCAGGTTAGGCCAACCATACTAATTTAGGCTAAGCTAACAATACCAGTCTAGATGACGTGAACCGTGTGAAAAAATGCGAAACGGCAGCATCTGAAGGGCTAGGCTAACAAAGCTGAGTTAGGCTAACAATGCTAAGCTAGGCTAAGCTAACAAAAACCGTCCAGATAGGTCAAAAAACGATATAGATCATAACTAATATGCAAATTAGCGAGTTGGGTAAATGCTAACAATGGGTTAGGGTTAGGGTTAGGGTTAGGGTTAGGGTTTTAGGGTTAGGGTTTTAGGGTTAGGGTTAGGGTTAGGGTTAGGGTTAGGGTTAGGGTTAGGGTTAGGGTTAGGGTTAGGGTTAGGGTTAGGGTTAGGGTTAGGGTTAGGGTTAGGTTTAATGTCTGAAAATCCCCCGAGCCCAGTAGTTCGGTACTTCGACCCACTTAGGCTCAGGACTGAGGCACACGCTATGCCAATGCTGAGTCATCCACCACATCCGAACAGGGGCTAGGCCCCTCCAGGAACCCCGAGGGGAACCCAGGCCGGGTAACACCTGAAGCGCTCGCCACTCGACACAGGGTGAGTGAGGAGTACTCAGGGGGATAGTAATATATAAACATACAACAAGAAACAATGCATAATATATAAGTATAGGTCGAGCACATGGATGGCCGTCTCCGTATCCACTTGACATGTTCAGGTAGCAGGGTCAATGCGGGAGCATGCTCAGAGTCAGATAGGTCCCTTGTTGTTAGTAGAAGTTAATATCTGGAGGGTCTCTGTCCACCTGGGGGACAAAGTAAACACCATCAGAGTATATAAAAGTCATAAAGTGTTTGAAACCGAGTTATTATTCCAACTATGGTATTGATCCTTAGAGTCCCGATCCCAAAGGGGTCAAGGTACACATCCTCAGATTATAAATAGGTTTGATGTCTGATGATCACCCGAGCCCAGCAGTTTCGTGCTTCGACCCGTTTAGGTGTGAACTCTCACTGGTTGGGGTTAGGACAGGTGACCCAGTGAGGTGGCCCAGTAATCAGAGATAAACCCACTGGGGGGAAGCAACGGTTAAGTTTTAGGCGTAGACTCCCCCAGGTTGGGGTTAGTATAAGTGACAGGGGGGCTATCCCACCCCATTTAAGTCACAGTAGGTAAGCCTTCCGGTTAAGTTTTTTAGGCGTAGACCCTCCCAGGTTGGGGTTAGGATAAGTGACAGGGGGGCTATCTCACCACATTAAGTCACAGCAGGTCAGTCGTCTGGTTAAGTTTTAGGCGTAGACCCTCCCAGGTTGGGGTTAGGATAAGTGACAGGAGGGCTATCCTAGCCCATTAAGTCACAGTAGGTCAGCTTTACGGTTAAGTTTAGGCGTAGACCCTCCCAGGTTGGGGTTAGGATAGGTGACAGGGGGGCTATTCCACCCCATTAAATCACAGTAGGTCAGCCTATGGGATGGTGACGGTTGGGTTGAGGTACGCGGAGGAGGGCAAGAAAGGGAGCAATATGCAGGCGTCTAGGGGGAGTACCCGAGGAACGCAGGAGGGATAGATAGAAATTAAATAAAGGGCCTGTGTGGACATATGAGGTGCAACTGAGTGTGTGAGTGCGTGTCCTACCTTGACCGGGCAGCTAACTTAATCTGAAAAGCTAAAAAAGGTTCTACCTGGAAAGTTAAGAATCTATACCAATCCCGGGTGCAGATGTGGGGAGGACCCCAAGGAAATGCAGGGCTGTGGAAGGAAGGGGTTAATAAACAAGATACATGAGTGTCATAGCCCTGTCCTCACTGCACATGAGTGCGATGAAGATAAAGCCATGCAGACAATAGTGGTGGGAGTGGGGTGAGAGAGATATAGAGAGAGGCGCTCCTGTTAGAGCAAATAAAAGTTGTAGTCAAAAACGCAGGACTCCATTCCCTGGGCGGTGCCTCCTGCCGGGCCCATGCCAGAAATTAAGCAGGGATATACGGGGTCCTAACTGGCCACGACCGGTTTCGTCCTCTCCCAGGACTCGTCAGGTGACGGAAATAAAACATGAGCAGGAACCAGGGCCATCCTAGGCTACGGACTGACAGGGGACCTCGAGGCTACACCAAAGAAGGAGGATGGTGGTCACCCCGGTGCCCACCTGGCAGCCCACCAGAAGCGGTATTCAGAATTATTGTCTAGGGAAAAGAGTAGAGAGGGAGAGAGAGAGAGAGGGGGAGGGCGCGCGTGCGTGCGAGGCATGTGTGTACACTCAGGGTGGTGAACAAGCTAAGTGAGAGGAGAAGATCTGTAAAAGAATAAGCATGGGTTAGGATTAGTGAAAGGGGGTCCAGAAAAACCTGTGGAAGGAGGGGGGGGGGGGGGGGTTGTCTTTATGTGTGAGTGCTTAATGCACAGAGAAGCCTAAAATGTGTGTGTGCCTAGAGAAGGAGAGAGAGCGGAACAGACCAGTAGAGAATAGTAGAGAGAGAGAGACAGAATGTGTGTGTGAGTGTGTGAGAGAGTATGTGTGTGAGCAAAGCCTAAGATTATGTGTGTGTGCTTATGCACAGAAATGAATGTGTGAGCATGGAATGGGAGGGGGAGGAGGGAGAGGGAAGAAAAGAGAAAGTACATTATATCCATGCATACATATACACAGACATGTAGTACAAGCATGCACACACACTATCAGCAGTTCATGCAAACGCGTGGGGTATGAGTATGAGGTGGTAGGCCCAAGTTATTAATAAATGCACCCTATTAAATCAATCAAGCAACCAAACTAGACTAGAAAGAAAAACTCACATATGGCCCCAGAAGATGGAGAAGTGAGGATGAGATGGGAGATCCTAAGATGGATGCTTGCAGCGCGTGGTAGCAGCAGGTGCGTTTATGGGCAAAAAACAAGTGGGCTAATTAACAACAGGTCCGCTAGCACGCATGCGTTCAGAGCATGGTACTGAATATGACACAAAACAAGCTAATAATTCGATAAAAAAACTAGATAAACAATTTATGGATAGCAAAAGCAAGTTAGAAAACTTATTATTGAGGGGTGGGAAATGGTCTTACGGTCACGCAGCTCCGGTCGGCAGTCACAGTCTCAAACGAACACACAGGCTTATTAATACCGGAGTATTAGTGACGGTGAAGAAAAAAGTTTTTGGAGAGAGGACGTCAAGGGGCGGGATCTCCAAATCGCGTCACTAGCCATTGGAGTGTAAGGTCTGTGATTGACGTGGCAAACCGGGACGTGCAGCCAAGTCCGATGTAAACAAACACTGCAAAACTAGCAACGCCGTTCAATAGCAGAAAACGGAGACTTGGAGATGAGAAAAAATTCCAAACCAAGAGGTAGTAGAGTGGTACAATCCTCAGATTGTAGGGAAAAAACGAATTACGTTTTACACAGATGCAGAACCGGTCTGCACTGTTACGTTATGTGAAAAGCAGCTGCCGCAGAAAAACTATCTGCTGCGGTGACGTCACTGAGAGGAAATCCCAAGGAAGCCCCTTCGCGTCTGTGATCTCTACAACAGGGTGTAGGTACAGGCGAAAAAATTATGTTGAGCAGCAATAAGGGACTGGACTACACATTAGTATTAAATAGTGAACCAATATTGTCCCTATTAATATAATAAAATCTAATCCCTTAGAACAAATGGCAAAACCAGAACTTTCCAAGGCAAAATTAGGATTCCAAGATAATCTAAGGATGGCCAAAGTATCTAAAAAACAGTGACAGAAACGTGATAAAAACAGCTCTCAGACTAAGAATCACCATAGAGGTCACGACCAACATAATCCAGAGGCCTAGAGCCAGCCGTCTCACAGAGAAACCACGTCACACAAGCACATCCCTACTCTGGACAGCAACACAACTCAGACCACCAGAGTCCGCAAAGTGGTCGAGGTCACATCCGATATTCCCCAATCATCAATGCAGACCATGGTGCCTAATCCATGCCCTGACAGATGACAGCCGGTAGGCAAGACACCAGGGTCACATCTGATATACCTGATGTCAACAGCCACCCCAGGCAGTCACCCAAGGCCAAAACCCCATGACAAGGCCCAAGACCAAGATCACCGCTGAGGGTGAAACGCCCCGCAGTGAGTCCAAGTGGTCCAGAGATTATGGTATTAGCCAGCGAACAAGCTACTCATCAAGACACCGGCCTAGGCCTCAATGGACAGAACGGTCTAGATTCCTAGAGTAGAGAGTAGGCCTAAATCCATATGTGTGTGAAAAAATGTGGTCCAGTCTATATGGTGATCTCCAGCGTAATCCCTCCAGGAAGATGACCACAAGAGGTGGTGTGTATACACAAAGTAGGTGTCAAGGCGCCACTCCACAGGTAACCTAATGGCATAGCCACAGGTAAAAACAGCTCTGTGGGTAGATGTCACCTGGTCACAACTTCTGTAGTTGTACAGGGATGTGTATTTGGAGAGTACAGGCCGTGGCATACACTTTTTCTTGGTCTCCAGTGTAATCCCTCCAGGAAGATGACCACATAGAGTGGTGTATATACACAAAATAGGCGCGAGGGCGCCACTCCACAGGCAACCTAATGGCACAGCCACAGGTAAAATCACCTCTGTGGGTAGATGTCACCTGGTCACAACCTCTGCAGTTGTACAGGGATGTGTATTGTGAGAATACAGGCCGTAGCATCCACTTCATTCTTCTCCACATGTGGTGAGGGGGGTGACGCGGTGGGGGCTCCATCGTCACGTGTGGGAGTGAGGGAACGTATAAAAGGAACATCCCCAGGTGGCCAACACACGGTGATAGCCCTTAGTACCGGTCCAGGCCTCAGTGTCCGTGGATGTGAATCCAAATAAGGAGAGCAAAAACTAAAAATACTTAGGCTATTAGATGTGAATAAACTCTGAGTAGTGGCTTCCGCATGCTAGGTTGACTTGCTGCTGTTGAGCCATGTCCTCTGACTCTGCCATTGGGCGTCAGGAGGCTCCCGGTGGGTGATTGGCCGAGGAGGCCAGTTGAACCAGGAGCCGAGCGTCATGCAACACAACCTAGGTCCATTCATGGTAGTAAGATAAGGATAGGAGGCTGCTTAAGGGGAATCGGGCTAAAGGCTAGAGGGAAAATATCCAGCTAATCAAAGGCCACCGGCTGTGGCAGGCTGAGTAGGAAGGTCTACCATTCCAAGGACAGTCTGATGGGGGCCATTCTGGCTCCATACTAAATCCAAACCCCCTAAGCGGTCCCCCCACTGTGCGAGCTGGTAAGGTCAATTAGTCGAAGCCCCAGCCAACACATCCACGGTCTTCTAGGTGAGAATGTTGTTGTGAATGCAGGGGACATTAGGGACAGTTTGTATTATGGACCCAGGTCTGGAGGAGAAGTCCAGACGCGCGTACGCGATCAATGGAGGTCTTTAAATCCAAAACAAGTGTATTGTATCTTCTCCCAGAAGGTTCCACATCAGATTTATTTGTGTCTAACAGGCGATACCATCCAGATCAGGTAGAGAATGGGGGGTCCCAGTCAGAGCACCTAAGTGTATCCAGGGGAGGCGAACCCTGATAGAGGTGACGATGGCCGGGTACTCAAAAAACCAAACTAAACACAGGGAGGGGGATCACACTCCATGATGTGAGAGAGCCCCAAGTCCCAACTAGCGTGTGGGTGTCCCCACTAAACCTGGTTGCAGGGAGGGACACCAGAGAGACGGAGTTGATAGGCCTGGGGTTGAAGGTAACTGACTAGAGTGCCCACCAGGAGTGGAGCGCCCCAGTGAAGGGGGGCTCGGCTAACCTAGGGGCTTATATAAGTAGGAACCAGGTATTGGAGCCTCAAAACCGTGAGCGAAGTGCTGAACTAAATCGAACCCCTAGATTACTAGTATGAGGCCAGGTTAGGCCAACCATACTAATTTAGGCTAAGCTAACAATACCAGTCTAGATGACGTGAACCGTGTGAAAAAATGCGAAACGGCAGCATCTGAAGGGCTAGGCTAACAAAGCTAAGTTAGGCTAACAATGCTAAGCTAGGCTAAGCTAACAAAAACCGTCCAGATAGGTCAAAAAACGATATAGATCATAACTAATATGCAAATTAGCGAGTTGGGTAAATGCTAACAATGCTAAGCTAGGCTAACAAAAAACCGTCTAAATTGGTCAGAAAAAGAATATAGATCATAACTAACATGCAAAATAGCGAATTGGGTAAAGGCTAACAATGCTAAGCTAGGCTAAGCTAGGTTATGCTAAGCTAACAAAAACGTCTAAATAAGTAAAAAACGTGTGGGTCATGTCAAACCTACCGAATAACGCATCGGGCTAGGCTAACAATGCTAAGCTAAATATGCTAAATGGCGCAAGGCGGACCCAAAATACGACGTTCTAATATATAACCTGGGTTCCTCGTAAAAAAGAGCGCAGGCCCGCCCGGTAGGTCCCTAGTCACACCGCGAGAATCAGGAGAAGCAACGTACATGGCTGTGATGTTTAGTCACATGCGGGTAAATCATATAAAACCAGTACCCTCGCCACATCAACCCAGTGCGCGGCCGGTCTCAACTCCAAAAATATGTCCCAACGGAAGTCTCAGCACATCTAGTTCCGTGTCTCTGACTGGAGATCTGCCATGCACAAATTAGAGGGGCATATCCCCGTGCCCAGCTAGGAAGTGTTGCATGAAAGGGTTGAATCGCTAGTGGAGGGAGACGGTGCGAACAAGTCAGTGGTCCCAATATAACAAGCAAGTAAATTGGTGGCATCCTGATGTGGATTCAGATCACAGCCTTGTATGCTCCGGCGGGTTAGGTTTAATGTCTGAAAATCCCCCGAGCCCAGTAGTTCGGTACTTCGACCCACTTAGGCTCAGGACTGAGGCACACGCTATGCCAATGCTGAGTCATCCACCACATCCGAACAGGGGCTAGGCCCCTCCAGGAACCCCGAGGGGAACCCAGGCCGGGTAACACCTGAAGCGCTCGCCACTCGACACAGGGTGAGTGAGGAGTACTCAGGGGGATAGTAATATATAAACATACAACAAGAAACAATGCATAATATATAAGTATAGGTCGAGCACATGGATGGCCGTCTCCGTATCCACTTGACATGTTCAGGTAGCAGGGTCAATGCGGGAGCATGCTCAGAGTCAGATAGGTCCCTTGTTGTTAGTAGAAGTTAATATCTGGAGGGTCTCTGTCCACCTGGGGGACAAAGTAAACACCATCAGAGTATATAAAAGTCATAAAGTGTTTGAAACCGAGTTATTATTCCAACTATGGTATTGATCCTTAGAGTCCCGATCCCAAAGGGGTCAAGGTACACATCCTCAGATTATAAATAGGTTTGATGTCTGATGATCACCCGAGCCCAGCAGTTTCGTGCTTCGACCCGTTTAGGTGTGAACTCTCACTGGTTGGGGTTAGGACAGGTGACCCAGTGAGGTGGCCCAGTAATCAGAGATAAACCCACTGGGGGGAAGCAACGGTTAAGTTTTAGGCGTAGACTCCCCCAGGTTGGGGTTAGTATAAGTGACAGGGGGGCTATCCCACCCCATTTAAGTCACAGTAGGTAAGCCTTCCGGTTAAGTTTTTTAGGCGTAGACCCTCCCAGGTTGGGGTTAGGATAAGTGACAGGGGGGCTATCTCACCACATTAAGTCACAGCAGGTCAGTCGTCTGGTTAAGTTTTAGGCGTAGACCCTCCCAGGTTGGGGTTAGGATAAGTGACAGGAGGGCTATCCTAGCCCATTAAGTCACAGTAGGTCAGCTTTACGGTTAAGTTTAGGCGTAGACCCTCCCAGGTTGGGGTTAGGATAGGTGACAGGGGGGCTATTCCACCCCATTAAATCACAGTAGGTCAGCCTATGGGATGGTGACGGTTGGGTTGAGGTACGCGGAGGAGGGCAAGAAAGGGAGCAATATGCAGGCGTCTAGGGGGAGTACCCGAGGAACGCAGGAGGGATAGATAGAAATTAAATAAAGGGCCTGTGTGGACATATGAGGTGCAACTGAGTGTGTGAGTGCGTGTCCTACCTTGACCGGGCAGCTAACTTAATCTGAAAAGCTAAAAAAGGTTCTACCTGGAAAGTTAAGAATCTATACCAATCCCGGGTGCAGATGTGGGGAGGACCCCAAGGAAATGCAGGGCTGTGGAAGGAAGGGGTTAATAAACAAGATACATGAGTGTCATAGCCCTGTCCTCACTGCACATGAGTGCGATGAAGATAAAGCCATGCAGACAATAGTGGTGGGAGTGGGGTGAGAGAGATATAGAGAGAGGCGCTCCTGTTAGAGCAAATAAAAGTTGTAGTCAAAAACGCAGGACTCCATTCCCTGGGCGGTGCCTCCTGCCGGGCCCATGCCAGAAATTAAGCAGGGATATACGGGGTCCTAACTGGCCACGACCGGTTTCGTCCTCTCCCAGGACTCGTCAGGTGACGGAAATAAAACATGAGCAGGAACCAGGGCCATCCTAGGCTACGGACTGACAGGGGACCTCGAGGCTACACCAAAGAAGGAGGATGGTGGTCACCCCGGTGCCCACCTGGCAGCCCACCAGAAGCGGTATTCAGAATTATTGTCTAGGGAAAAGAGTAGAGAGGGAGAGAGAGAGAGAGGGGGAGGGCGCGCGTGCGTGCGAGGCATGTGTGTACACTCAGGGTGGTGAACAAGCTAAGTGAGAGGAGAAGATCTGTAAAAGAATAAGCATGGGTTAGGATTAGTGAAAGGGGGTCCAGAAAAACCTGTGGAAGGAGGGGGGGGGGGGGGGGTTGTCTTTATGTGTGAGTGCTTAATGCACAGAGAAGCCTAAAATGTGTGTGTGCCTAGAGAAGGAGAGAGAGCGGAACAGACCAGTAGAGAATAGTAGAGAGAGAGAGACAGAATGTGTGTGTGAGTGTGTGAGAGAGTATGTGTGTGAGCAAAGCCTAAGATTATGTGTGTGTGCTTATGCACAGAAATGAATGTGTGAGCATGGAATGGGAGGGGGAGGAGGGAGAGGGAAGAAAAGAGAAAGTACATTATATCCATGCATACATATACACAGACATGTAGTACAAGCATGCACACACACTATCAGCAGTTCATGCAAACGCGTGGGGTATGAGTATGAGGTGGTAGGCCCAAGTTATTAATAAATGCACCCTATTAAATCAATCAAGCAACCAAACTAGACTAGAAAGAAAAACTCACATATGGCCCCAGAAGATGGAGAAGTGAGGATGAGATGGGAGATCCTAAGATGGATGCTTGCAGCGCGTGGTAGCAGCAGGTGCGTTTATGGGCAAAAAACAAGTGGGCTAATTAACAACAGGTCCGCTAGCACGCATGCGTTCAGAGCATGGTACTGAATATGACACAAAACAAGCTAATAATTCGATAAAAAAACTAGATAAACAATTTATGGATAGCAAAAGCAAGTTAGAAAACTTATTATTGAGGGGTGGGAAATGGTCTTACGGTCACGCAGCTCCGGTCGGCAGTCACAGTCTCAAACGAACACACAGGCTTATTAATACCGGAGTATTAGTGACGGTGAAGAAAAAAGTTTTTGGAGAGAGGACGTCAAGGGGCGGGATCTCCAAATCGCGTCACTAGCCATTGGAGTGTAAGGTCTGTGATTGACGTGGCAAACCGGGACGTGCAGCCAAGTCCGATGTAAACAAACACTGCAAAACTAGCAACGCCGTTCAATAGCAGAAAACGGAGACTTGGAGATGAGAAAAAATTCCAAACCAAGAGGTAGTAGAGTGGTACAATCCTCAGATTGTAGGGAAAAAACGAATTACGTTTTACACAGATGCAGAACCGGTCTGCACTGTTACGTTATGTGAAAAGCAGCTGCCGCAGAAAAACTATCTGCTGCGGTGACGTCACTGAGAGGAAATCCCAAGGAAGCCCCTTCGCGTCTGTGATCTCTACAACAGGGTGTAGGTACAGGCGAAAAAATTATGTTGAGCAGCAATAAGGGACTGGACTACACATTAGTATTAAATAGTGAACCAATATTGTCCCTATTAATATAATAAAATCTAATCCCTTAGAACAAATGGCAAAACCAGAACTTTCCAAGGCAAAATTAGGATTCCAAGATAATCTAAGGATGGCCAAAGTATCTAAAAAACAGTGACAGAAACGTGATAAAAACAGCTCTCAGACTAAGAATCACCATAGAGGTCACGACCAACATAATCCAGAGGCCTAGAGCCAGCCGTCTCACAGAGAAACCACGTCACACAAGCACATCCCTACTCTGGACAGCAACACAACTCAGACCACCAGAGTCCGCAAAGTGGTCGAGGTCACATCCGATATTCCCCAATCATCAATGCAGACCATGGTGCCTAATCCATGCCCTGACAGATGACAGCCGGTAGGCAAGACACCAGGGTCACATCTGATATACCTGATGTCAACAGCCACCCCAGGCAGTCACCCAAGGCCAAAACCCCATGACAAGGCCCAAGACCAAGATCACCGCTGAGGGTGAAACGCCCCGCAGTGAGTCCAAGTGGTCCAGAGATTATGGTATTAGCCAGCGAACAAGCTACTCATCAAGACACCGGCCTAGGCCTCAATGGACAGAACGGTCTAGATTCCTAGAGTAGAGAGTAGGCCTAAATCCATATGTGTGTGAAAAAATGTGGTCCAGTCTATATGGTGATCTCCAGCGTAATCCCTCCAGGAAGATGACCACAAGAGGTGGTGTGTATACACAAAGTAGGTGTCAAGGCGCCACTCCACAGGTAACCTAATGGCATAGCCACAGGTAAAAACAGCTCTGTGGGTAGATGTCACCTGGTCACAACTTCTGTAGTTGTACAGGGATGTGTATTTGGAGAGTACAGGCCGTGGCATACACTTTTTCTTGGTCTCCAGTGTAATCCCTCCAGGAAGATGACCACATAGAGTGGTGTATATACACAAAATAGGCGCGAGGGCGCCACTCCACAGGCAACCTAATGGCACAGCCACAGGTAAAATCACCTCTGTGGGTAGATGTCACCTGGTCACAACCTCTGCAGTTGTACAGGGATGTGTATTGTGAGAATACAGGCCGTAGCATCCACTTCATTCTTCTCCACATGTGGTGAGGGGGGTGACGCGGTGGGGGCTCCATCGTCACGTGTGGGAGTGAGGGAACGTATAAAAGGAACATCCCCAGGTGGCCAACACACGGTGATAGCCCTTAGTACCGGTCCAGGCCTCAGTGTCCGTGGATGTGAATCCAAATAAGGAGAGCAAAAACTAAAAATACTTAGGCTATTAGATGTGAATAAACTCTGAGTAGTGGCTTCCGCATGCTAGGTTGACTTGCTGCTGTTGAGCCATGTCCTCTGACTCTGCCATTGGGCGTCAGGAGGCTCCCGGTGGGTGATTGGCCGAGGAGGCCAGTTGAACCAGGAGCCGAGCGTCATGCAACACAACCTAGGTCCATTCATGGTAGTAAGATAAGGATAGGAGGCTGCTTAAGGGGAATCGGGCTAAAGGCTAGAGGGAAAATATCCAGCTAATCAAAGGCCACCGGCTGTGGCAGGCTGAGTAGGAAGGTCTACCATTCCAAGGACAGTCTGATGGGGGCCATTCTGGCTCCATACTAAATCCAAACCCCCTAAGCGGTCCCCCCACTGTGCGAGCTGGTAAGGTCAATTAGTCGAAGCCCCAGCCAACACATCCACGGTCTTCTAGGTGAGAATGTTGTTGTGAATGCAGGGGACATTAGGGACAGTTTGTATTATGGACCCAGGTCTGGAGGAGAAGTCCAGACGCGCGTACGCGATCAATGGAGGTCTTTAAATCCAAAACAAGTGTATTGTATCTTCTCCCAGAAGGTTCCACATCAGATTTATTTGTGTCTAACAGGCGATACCATCCAGATCAGGTAGAGAATGGGGGGTCCCAGTCAGAGCACCTAAGTGTATCCAGGGGAGGCGAACCCTGATAGAGGTGACGATGGCCGGGTACTCAAAAAACCAAACTAAACACAGGGAGGGGGATCACACTCCATGATGTGAGAGAGCCCCAAGTCCCAACTAGCGTGTGGGTGTCCCCACTAAACCTGGTTGCAGGGAGGGACACCAGAGAGACGGAGTTGATAGGCCTGGGGTTGAAGGTAACTGACTAGAGTGCCCACCAGGAGTGGAGCGCCCCAGTGAAGGGGGGCTCGGCTAACCTAGGGGCTTATATAAGTAGGAACCAGGTATTGGAGCCTCAAAACCGTGAGCGAAGTGCTGAACTAAATCGAACCCCTAGATTACTAGTATGAGGCCAGGTTAGGCCAACCATACTAATTTAGGCTAAGCTAACAATACCAGTCTAGATGACGTGAACCGTGTGAAAAAATGCGAAACGGCAGCATCTGAAGGGCTAGGCTAACAAAGCTAAGTTAGGCTAACAATGCTAAGCTAGGCTAAGCTAACAAAAACCGTCCAGATAGGTCAAAAAACGATATAGATCATAACTAATATGCAAATTAGCGAGTTGGGTAAATGCTAACAATGCTAAGCTAGGCTAACAAAAAACCGTCTAAATTGGTCAGAAAAAGAATATAGATCATAACTAACATGCAAAATAGCGAATTGGGTAAAGGCTAACAATGCTAAGCTAGGCTAAGCTAGGTTATGCTAAGCTAACAAAAACGTCTAAATAAGTAAAAAACGTGTGGGTCATGTCAAACCTACCGAATAACGCATCGGGCTAGGCTAACAATGCTAAGCTAAATATGCTAAATGGCGCAAGGCGGACCCAAAATACGACGTTCTAATATATAACCTGGGTTCCTCGTAAAAAAGAGCGCAGGCCCGCCCGGTAGGTCCCTAGTCACACCGCGAGAATCAGGAGAAGCAACGTACATGGCTGTGATGTTTAGTCACATGCGGGTAAATCATATAAAACCAGTACCCTCGCCACATCAACCCAGTGCGCGGCCGGTCTCAACTCCAAAAATATGTCCCAACGGAAGTCTCAGCACATCTAGTTCCGTGTCTCTGACTGGAGATCTGCCATGCACAAATTAGAGGGGCATATCCCCGTGCCCAGCTAGGAAGTGTTGCATGAAAGGGTTGAATCGCTAGTGGAGGGAGACGGTGCGAACAAGTCAGTGGTCCCAATATAACAAGCAAGTAAATTGGTGGCATCCTGATGTGGATTCAGATCACAGCCTTGTATGCTCCGGCGGGTTAGGTTTAATGTCTGAAAATCCCCCGAGCCCAGTAGTTCGGTACTTCGACCCACTTAGGCTCAGGACTGAGGCACACGCTATGCCAATGCTGAGTCATCCACCACATCCGAACAGGGGCTAGGCCCCTCCAGGAACCCCGAGGGGAACCCAGGCCGGGTAACACCTGAAGCGCTCGCCACTCGACACAGGGTGAGTGAGGAGTACTCAGGGGGATAGTAATATATAAACATACAACAAGAAACAATGCATAATATATAAGTATAGGTCGAGCACATGGATGGCCGTCTCCGTATCCACTTGACATGTTCAGGTAGCAGGGTCAATGCGGGAGCATGCTCAGAGTCAGATAGGTCCCTTGTTGTTAGTAGAAGTTAATATCTGGAGGGTCTCTGTCCACCTGGGGGACAAAGTAAACACCATCAGAGTATATAAAAGTCATAAAGTGTTTGAAACCGAGTTATTATTCCAACTATGGTATTGATCCTTAGAGTCCCGATCCCAAAGGGGTCAAGGTACACATCCTCAGATTATAAATAGGTTTGATGTCTGATGATCACCCGAGCCCAGCAGTTTCGTGCTTCGACCCGTTTAGGTGTGAACTCTCACTGGTTGGGGTTAGGACAGGTGACCCAGTGAGGTGGCCCAGTAATCAGAGATAAACCCACTGGGGGGAAGCAACGGTTAAGTTTTAGGCGTAGACTCCCCCAGGTTGGGGTTAGTATAAGTGACAGGGGGGCTATCCCACCCCATTTAAGTCACAGTAGGTAAGCCTTCCGGTTAAGTTTTTTAGGCGTAGACCCTCCCAGGTTGGGGTTAGGATAAGTGACAGGGGGGCTATCTCACCACATTAAGTCACAGCAGGTCAGTCGTCTGGTTAAGTTTTAGGCGTAGACCCTCCCAGGTTGGGGTTAGGATAAGTGACAGGAGGGCTATCCTAGCCCATTAAGTCACAGTAGGTCAGCTTTACGGTTAAGTTTAGGCGTAGACCCTCCCAGGTTGGGGTTAGGATAGGTGACAGGGGGGCTATTCCACCCCATTAAATCACAGTAGGTCAGCCTATGGGATGGTGACGGTTGGGTTGAGGTACGCGGAGGAGGGCAAGAAAGGGAGCAATATGCAGGCGTCTAGGGGGAGTACCCGAGGAACGCAGGAGGGATAGATAGAAATTAAATAAAGGGCCTGTGTGGACATATGAGGTGCAACTGAGTGTGTGAGTGCGTGTCCTACCTTGACCGGGCAGCTAACTTAATCTGAAAAGCTAAAAAAGGTTCTACCTGGAAAGTTAAGAATCTATACCAATCCCGGGTGCAGATGTGGGGAGGACCCCAAGGAAATGCAGGGCTGTGGAAGGAAGGGGTTAATAAACAAGATACATGAGTGTCATAGCCCTGTCCTCACTGCACATGAGTGCGATGAAGATAAAGCCATGCAGACAATAGTGGTGGGAGTGGGGTGAGAGAGATATAGAGAGAGGCGCTCCTGTTAGAGCAAATAAAAGTTGTAGTCAAAAACGCAGGACTCCATTCCCTGGGCGGTGCCTCCTGCCGGGCCCATGCCAGAAATTAAGCAGGGATATACGGGGTCCTAACTGGCCACGACCGGTTTCGTCCTCTCCCAGGACTCGTCAGGTGACGGAAATAAAACATGAGCAGGAACCAGGGCCATCCTAGGCTACGGACTGACAGGGGACCTCGAGGCTACACCAAAGAAGGAGGATGGTGGTCACCCCGGTGCCCACCTGGCAGCCCACCAGAAGCGGTATTCAGAATTATTGTCTAGGGAAAAGAGTAGAGAGGGAGAGAGAGAGAGAGGGGGAGGGCGCGCGTGCGTGCGAGGCATGTGTGTACACTCAGGGTGGTGAACAAGCTAAGTGAGAGGAGAAGATCTGTAAAAGAATAAGCATGGGTTAGGATTAGTGAAAGGGGGTCCAGAAAAACCTGTGGAAGGAGGGGGGGGGGGGGGGGTTGTCTTTATGTGTGAGTGCTTAATGCACAGAGAAGCCTAAAATGTGTGTGTGCCTAGAGAAGGAGAGAGAGCGGAACAGACCAGTAGAGAATAGTAGAGAGAGAGAGACAGAATGTGTGTGTGAGTGTGTGAGAGAGTATGTGTGTGAGCAAAGCCTAAGATTATGTGTGTGTGCTTATGCACAGAAATGAATGTGTGAGCATGGAATGGGAGGGGGAGGAGGGAGAGGGAAGAAAAGAGAAAGTACATTATATCCATGCATACATATACACAGACATGTAGTACAAGCATGCACACACACTATCAGCAGTTCATGCAAACGCGTGGGGTATGAGTATGAGGTGGTAGGCCCAAGTTATTAATAAATGCACCCTATTAAATCAATCAAGCAACCAAACTAGACTAGAAAGAAAAACTCACATATGGCCCCAGAAGATGGAGAAGTGAGGATGAGATGGGAGATCCTAAGATGGATGCTTGCAGCGCGTGGTAGCAGCAGGTGCGTTTATGGGCAAAAAACAAGTGGGCTAATTAACAACAGGTCCGCTAGCACGCATGCGTTCAGAGCATGGTACTGAATATGACACAAAACAAGCTAATAATTCGATAAAAAAACTAGATAAACAATTTATGGATAGCAAAAGCAAGTTAGAAAACTTATTATTGAGGGGTGGGAAATGGTCTTACGGTCACGCAGCTCCGGTCGGCAGTCACAGTCTCAAACGAACACACAGGCTTATTAATACCGGAGTATTAGTGACGGTGAAGAAAAAAGTTTTTGGAGAGAGGACGTCAAGGGGCGGGATCTCCAAATCGCGTCACTAGCCATTGGAGTGTAAGGTCTGTGATTGACGTGGCAAACCGGGACGTGCAGCCAAGTCCGATGTAAACAAACACTGCAAAACTAGCAACGCCGTTCAATAGCAGAAAACGGAGACTTGGAGATGAGAAAAAATTCCAAACCAAGAGGTAGTAGAGTGGTACAATCCTCAGATTGTAGGGAAAAAACGAATTACGTTTTACACAGATGCAGAACCGGTCTGCACTGTTACGTTATGTGAAAAGCAGCTGCCGCAGAAAAACTATCTGCTGCGGTGACGTCACTGAGAGGAAATCCCAAGGAAGCCCCTTCGCGTCTGTGATCTCTACAACAGGGTGTAGGTACAGGCGAAAAAATTATGTTGAGCAGCAATAAGGGACTGGACTACACATTAGTATTAAATAGTGAACCAATATTGTCCCTATTAATATAATAAAATCTAATCCCTTAGAACAAATGGCAAAACCAGAACTTTCCAAGGCAAAATTAGGATTCCAAGATAATCTAAGGATGGCCAAAGTATCTAAAAAACAGTGACAGAAACGTGATAAAAACAGCTCTCAGACTAAGAATCACCATAGAGGTCACGACCAACATAATCCAGAGGCCTAGAGCCAGCCGTCTCACAGAGAAACCACGTCACACAAGCACATCCCTACTCTGGACAGCAACACAACTCAGACCACCAGAGTCCGCAAAGTGGTCGAGGTCACATCCGATATTCCCCAATCATCAATGCAGACCATGGTGCCTAATCCATGCCCTGACAGATGACAGCCGGTAGGCAAGACACCAGGGTCACATCTGATATACCTGATGTCAACAGCCACCCCAGGCAGTCACCCAAGGCCAAAACCCCATGACAAGGCCCAAGACCAAGATCACCGCTGAGGGTGAAACGCCCCGCAGTGAGTCCAAGTGGTCCAGAGATTATGGTATTAGCCAGCGAACAAGCTACTCATCAAGACACCGGCCTAGGCCTCAATGGACAGAACGGTCTAGATTCCTAGAGTAGAGAGTAGGCCTAAATCCATATGTGTGTGAAAAAATGTGGTCCAGTCTATATGGTGATCTCCAGCGTAATCCCTCCAGGAAGATGACCACAAGAGGTGGTGTGTATACACAAAGTAGGTGTCAAGGCGCCACTCCACAGGTAACCTAATGGCATAGCCACAGGTAAAAACAGCTCTGTGGGTAGATGTCACCTGGTCACAACTTCTGTAGTTGTACAGGGATGTGTATTTGGAGAGTACAGGCCGTGGCATACACTTTTTCTTGGTCTCCAGTGTAATCCCTCCAGGAAGATGACCACATAGAGTGGTGTATATACACAAAATAGGCGCGAGGGCGCCACTCCACAGGCAACCTAATGGCACAGCCACAGGTAAAATCACCTCTGTGGGTAGATGTCACCTGGTCACAACCTCTGCAGTTGTACAGGGATGTGTATTGTGAGAATACAGGCCGTAGCATCCACTTCATTCTTCTCCACATGTGGTGAGGGGGGTGACGCGGTGGGGGCTCCATCGTCACGTGTGGGAGTGAGGGAACGTATAAAAGGAACATCCCCAGGTGGCCAACACACGGTGATAGCCCTTAGTACCGGTCCAGGCCTCAGTGTCCGTGGATGTGAATCCAAATAAGGAGAGCAAAAACTAAAAATACTTAGGCTATTAGATGTGAATAAACTCTGAGTAGTGGCTTCCGCATGCTAGGTTGACTTGCTGCTGTTGAGCCATGTCCTCTGACTCTGCCATTGGGCGTCAGGAGGCTCCCGGTGGGTGATTGGCCGAGGAGGCCAGTTGAACCAGGAGCCGAGCGTCATGCAACACAACCTAGGTCCATTCATGGTAGTAAGATAAGGATAGGAGGCTGCTTAAGGGGAATCGGGCTAAAGGCTAGAGGGAAAATATCCAGCTAATCAAAGGCCACCGGCTGTGGCAGGCTGAGTAGGAAGGTCTACCATTCCAAGGACAGTCTGATGGGGGCCATTCTGGCTCCATACTAAATCCAAACCCCCTAAGCGGTCCCCCCACTGTGCGAGCTGGTAAGGTCAATTAGTCGAAGCCCCAGCCAACACATCCACGGTCTTCTAGGTGAGAATGTTGTTGTGAATGCAGGGGACATTAGGGACAGTTTGTATTATGGACCCAGGTCTGGAGGAGAAGTCCAGACGCGCGTACGCGATCAATGGAGGTCTTTAAATCCAAAACAAGTGTATTGTATCTTCTCCCAGAAGGTTCCACATCAGATTTATTTGTGTCTAACAGGCGATACCATCCAGATCAGGTAGAGAATGGGGGGTCCCAGTCAGAGCACCTAAGTGTATCCAGGGGAGGCGAACCCTGATAGAGGTGACGATGGCCGGGTACTCAAAAAACCAAACTAAACACAGGGAGGGGGATCACACTCCATGATGTGAGAGAGCCCCAAGTCCCAACTAGCGTGTGGGTGTCCCCACTAAACCTGGTTGCAGGGAGGGACACCAGAGAGACGGAGTTGATAGGCCTGGGGTTGAAGGTAACTGACTAGAGTGCCCACCAGGAGTGGAGCGCCCCAGTGAAGGGGGGCTCGGCTAACCTAGGGGCTTATATAAGTAGGAACCAGGTATTGGAGCCTCAAAACCGTGAGCGAAGTGCTGAACTAAATCGAACCCCTAGATTACTAGTATGAGGCCAGGTTAGGCCAACCATACTAATTTAGGCTAAGCTAACAATACCAGTCTAGATGACGTGAACCGTGTGAAAAAATGCGAAACGGCAGCATCTGAAGGGCTAGGCTAACAAAGCTAAGTTAGGCTAACAATGCTAAGCTAGGCTAAGCTAACAAAAACCGTCCAGATAGGTCAAAAAACGATATAGATCATAACTAATATGCAAATTAGCGAGTTGGGTAAATGCTAACAATGCTAAGCTAGGCTAACAAAAAACCGTCTAAATTGGTCAGAAAAAGAATATAGATCATAACTAACATGCAAAATAGCGAATTGGGTAAAGGCTAACAATGCTAAGCTAGGCTAAGCTAGGTTATGCTAAGCTAACAAAAACGTCTAAATAAGTAAAAAACGTGTGGGTCATGTCAAACCTACCGAATAACGCATCGGGCTAGGCTAACAATGCTAAGCTAAATATGCTAAATGGCGCAAGGCGGACCCAAAATACGACGTTCTAATATATAACCTGGGTTCCTCGTAAAAAAGAGCGCAGGCCCGCCCGGTAGGTCCCTAGTCACACCGCGAGAATCAGGAGAAGCAACGTACATGGCTGTGATGTTTAGTCACATGCGGGTAAATCATATAAAACCAGTACCCTCGCCACATCAACCCAGTGCGCGGCCGGTCTCAACTCCAAAAATATGTCCCAACGGAAGTCTCAGCACATCTAGTTCCGTGTCTCTGACTGGAGATCTGCCATGCACAAATTAGAGGGGCATATCCCCGTGCCCAGCTAGGAAGTGTTGCATGAAAGGGTTGAATCGCTAGTGGAGGGAGACGGTGCGAACAAGTCAGTGGTCCCAATATAACAAGCAAGTAAATTGGTGGCATCCTGATGTGGATTCAGATCACAGCCTTGTATGCTCCGGCGGGTTAGGTTTAATGTCTGAAAATCCCCCGAGCCCAGTAGTTCGGTACTTCGACCCACTTAGGCTCAGGACTGAGGCACACGCTATGCCAATGCTGAGTCATCCACCACATCCGAACAGGGGCTAGGCCCCTCCAGGAACCCCGAGGGGAACCCAGGCCGGGTAACACCTGAAGCGCTCGCCACTCGACACAGGGTGAGTGAGGAGTACTCAGGGGGATAGTAATATATAAACATACAACAAGAAACAATGCATAATATATAAGTATAGGTCGAGCACATGGATGGCCGTCTCCGTATCCACTTGACATGTTCAGGTAGCAGGGTCAATGCGGGAGCATGCTCAGAGTCAGATAGGTCCCTTGTTGTTAGTAGAAGTTAATATCTGGAGGGTCTCTGTCCACCTGGGGGACAAAGTAAACACCATCAGAGTATATAAAAGTCATAAAGTGTTTGAAACCGAGTTATTATTCCAACTATGGTATTGATCCTTAGAGTCCCGATCCCAAAGGGGTCAAGGTACACATCCTCAGATTATAAATAGGTTTGATGTCTGATGATCACCCGAGCCCAGCAGTTTCGTGCTTCGACCCGTTTAGGTGTGAACTCTCACTGGTTGGGGTTAGGACAGGTGACCCAGTGAGGTGGCCCAGTAATCAGAGATAAACCCACTGGGGGGAAGCAACGGTTAAGTTTTAGGCGTAGACTCCCCCAGGTTGGGGTTAGTATAAGTGACAGGGGGGCTATCCCACCCCATTTAAGTCACAGTAGGTAAGCCTTCCGGTTAAGTTTTTTAGGCGTAGACCCTCCCAGGTTGGGGTTAGGATAAGTGACAGGGGGGCTATCTCACCACATTAAGTCACAGCAGGTCAGTCGTCTGGTTAAGTTTTAGGCGTAGACCCTCCCAGGTTGGGGTTAGGATAAGTGACAGGAGGGCTATCCTAGCCCATTAAGTCACAGTAGGTCAGCTTTACGGTTAAGTTTAGGCGTAGACCCTCCCAGGTTGGGGTTAGGATAGGTGACAGGGGGGCTATTCCACCCCATTAAATCACAGTAGGTCAGCCTATGGGATGGTGACGGTTGGGTTGAGGTACGCGGAGGAGGGCAAGAAAGGGAGCAATATGCAGGCGTCTAGGGGGAGTACCCGAGGAACGCAGGAGGGATAGATAGAAATTAAATAAAGGGCCTGTGTGGACATATGAGGTGCAACTGAGTGTGTGAGTGCGTGTCCTACCTTGACCGGGCAGCTAACTTAATCTGAAAAGCTAAAAAAGGTTCTACCTGGAAAGTTAAGAATCTATACCAATCCCGGGTGCAGATGTGGGGAGGACCCCAAGGAAATGCAGGGCTGTGGAAGGAAGGGGTTAATAAACAAGATACATGAGTGTCATAGCCCTGTCCTCACTGCACATGAGTGCGATGAAGATAAAGCCATGCAGACAATAGTGGTGGGAGTGGGGTGAGAGAGATATAGAGAGAGGCGCTCCTGTTAGAGCAAATAAAAGTTGTAGTCAAAAACGCAGGACTCCATTCCCTGGGCGGTGCCTCCTGCCGGGCCCATGCCAGAAATTAAGCAGGGATATACGGGGTCCTAACTGGCCACGACCGGTTTCGTCCTCTCCCAGGACTCGTCAGGTGACGGAAATAAAACATGAGCAGGAACCAGGGCCATCCTAGGCTACGGACTGACAGGGGACCTCGAGGCTACACCAAAGAAGGAGGATGGTGGTCACCCCGGTGCCCACCTGGCAGCCCACCAGAAGCGGTATTCAGAATTATTGTCTAGGGAAAAGAGTAGAGAGGGAGAGAGAGAGAGAGGGGGAGGGCGCGCGTGCGTGCGAGGCATGTGTGTACACTCAGGGTGGTGAACAAGCTAAGTGAGAGGAGAAGATCTGTAAAAGAATAAGCATGGGTTAGGATTAGTGAAAGGGGGTCCAGAAAAACCTGTGGAAGGAGGGGGGGGGGGGGGGGTTGTCTTTATGTGTGAGTGCTTAATGCACAGAGAAGCCTAAAATGTGTGTGTGCCTAGAGAAGGAGAGAGAGCGGAACAGACCAGTAGAGAATAGTAGAGAGAGAGAGACAGAATGTGTGTGTGAGTGTGTGAGAGAGTATGTGTGTGAGCAAAGCCTAAGATTATGTGTGTGTGCTTATGCACAGAAATGAATGTGTGAGCATGGAATGGGAGGGGGAGGAGGGAGAGGGAAGAAAAGAGAAAGTACATTATATCCATGCATACATATACACAGACATGTAGTACAAGCATGCACACACACTATCAGCAGTTCATGCAAACGCGTGGGGTATGAGTATGAGGTGGTAGGCCCAAGTTATTAATAAATGCACCCTATTAAATCAATCAAGCAACCAAACTAGACTAGAAAGAAAAACTCACATATGGCCCCAGAAGATGGAGAAGTGAGGATGAGATGGGAGATCCTAAGATGGATGCTTGCAGCGCGTGGTAGCAGCAGGTGCGTTTATGGGCAAAAAACAAGTGGGCTAATTAACAACAGGTCCGCTAGCACGCATGCGTTCAGAGCATGGTACTGAATATGACACAAAACAAGCTAATAATTCGATAAAAAAACTAGATAAACAATTTATGGATAGCAAAAGCAAGTTAGAAAACTTATTATTGAGGGGTGGGAAATGGTCTTACGGTCACGCAGCTCCGGTCGGCAGTCACAGTCTCAAACGAACACACAGGCTTATTAATACCGGAGTATTAGTGACGGTGAAGAAAAAAGTTTTTGGAGAGAGGACGTCAAGGGGCGGGATCTCCAAATCGCGTCACTAGCCATTGGAGTGTAAGGTCTGTGATTGACGTGGCAAACCGGGACGTGCAGCCAAGTCCGATGTAAACAAACACTGCAAAACT
The DNA here is from genome assembly GCF_038355195.1 of Osmerus mordax. Taxonomy (NCBI): domain Eukaryota; kingdom Metazoa; phylum Chordata; class Actinopteri; order Osmeriformes; family Osmeridae; genus Osmerus; species Osmerus mordax. The sequence goes on from NC_090066.1 coordinate 16,459,982, forward strand.
AGCAACGCCGTTCAATAGCAGAAAACGGAGACTTGGAGATGAGAAAAAATTCCAAACCAAGAGGTAGTAGAGTGGTACAATCCTCAGATTGTAGGGAAAAAACGAATTACGTTTTACACAGATGCAGAACCGGTCTGCACTGTTACGTTATGTGAAAAGCAGCTGCCGCAGAAAAACTATCTGCTGCGGTGACGTCACTGAGAGGAAATCCCAAGGAAGCCCCTTCGCGTCTGTGATCTCTACAACAGGGTGTAGGTACAGGCGAAAAAATTATGTTGAGCAGCAATAAGGGACTGGACTACACATTAGTATTAAATAGTGAACCAATATTGTCCCTATTAATATAATAAAATCTAATCCCTTAGAACAAATGGCAAAACCAGAACTTTCCAAGGCAAAATTAGGATTCCAAGATAATCTAAGGATGGCCAAAGTATCTAAAAAACAGTGACAGAAACGTGATAAAAACAGCTCTCAGACTAAGAATCACCATAGAGGTCACGACCAACATAATCCAGAGGCCTAGAGCCAGCCGTCTCACAGAGAAACCACGTCACACAAGCACATCCCTACTCTGGACAGCAACACAACTCAGACCACCAGAGTCCGCAAAGTGGTCGAGGTCACATCCGATATTCCCCAATCATCAATGCAGACCATGGTGCCTAATCCATGCCCTGACAGATGACAGCCGGTAGGCAAGACACCAGGGTCACATCTGATATACCTGATGTCAACAGCCACCCCAGGCAGTCACCCAAGGCCAAAACCCCATGACAAGGCCCAAGACCAAGATCACCGCTGAGGGTGAAACGCCCCGCAGTGAGTCCAAGTGGTCCAGAGATTATGGTATTAGCCAGCGAACAAGCTACTCATCAAGACACCGGCCTAGGCCTCAATGGACAGAACGGTCTAGATTCCTAGAGTAGAGAGTAGGCCTAAATCCATATGTGTGTGAAAAAATGTGGTCCAGTCTATATGGTGATCTCCAGCGTAATCCCTCCAGGAAGATGACCACAAGAGGTGGTGTGTATACACAAAGTAGGTGTCAAGGCGCCACTCCACAGGTAACCTAATGGCATAGCCACAGGTAAAAACAGCTCTGTGGGTAGATGTCACCTGGTCACAACTTCTGTAGTTGTACAGGGATGTGTATTTGGAGAGTACAGGCCGTGGCATACACTTTTTCTTGGTCTCCAGTGTAATCCCTCCAGGAAGATGACCACATAGAGTGGTGTATATACACAAAATAGGCGCGAGGGCGCCACTCCACAGGCAACCTAATGGCACAGCCACAGGTAAAATCACCTCTGTGGGTAGATGTCACCTGGTCACAACCTCTGCAGTTGTACAGGGATGTGTATTGTGAGAATACAGGCCGTAGCATCCACTTCATTCTTCTCCACATGTGGTGAGGGGGGTGACGCGGTGGGGGCTCCATCGTCACGTGTGGGAGTGAGGGAACGTATAAAAGGAACATCCCCAGGTGGCCAACACACGGTGATAGCCCTTAGTACCGGTCCAGGCCTCAGTGTCCGTGGATGTGAATCCAAATAAGGAGAGCAAAAACTAAAAATACTTAGGCTATTAGATGTGAATAAACTCTGAGTAGTGGCTTCCGCATGCTAGGTTGACTTGCTGCTGTTGAGCCATGTCCTCTGACTCTGCCATTGGGCGTCAGGAGGCTCCCGGTGGGTGATTGGCCGAGGAGGCCAGTTGAACCAGGAGCCGAGCGTCATGCAACACAACCTAGGTCCATTCATGGTAGTAAGATAAGGATAGGAGGCTGCTTAAGGGGAATCGGGCTAAAGGCTAGAGGGAAAATATCCAGCTAATCAAAGGCCACCGGCTGTGGCAGGCTGAGTAGGAAGGTCTACCATTCCAAGGACAGTCTGATGGGGGCCATTCTGGCTCCATACTAAATCCAAACCCCCTAAGCGGTCCCCCCACTGTGCGAGCTGGTAAGGTCAATTAGTCGAAGCCCCAGCCAACACATCCACGGTCTTCTAGGTGAGAATGTTGTTGTGAATGCAGGGGACATTAGGGACAGTTTGTATTATGGACCCAGGTCTGGAGGAGAAGTCCAGACGCGCGTACGCGATCAATGGAGGTCTTTAAATCCAAAACAAGTGTATTGTATCTTCTCCCAGAAGGTTCCACATCAGATTTATTTGTGTCTAACAGGCGATACCATCCAGATCAGGTAGAGAATGGGGGGTCCCAGTCAGAGCACCTAAGTGTATCCAGGGGAGGCGAACCCTGATAGAGGTGACGATGGCCGGGTACTCAAAAAACCAAACTAAACACAGGGAGGGGGATCACACTCCATGATGTGAGAGAGCCCCAAGTCCCAACTAGCGTGTGGGTGTCCCCACTAAACCTGGTTGCAGGGAGGGACACCAGAGAGACGGAGTTGATAGGCCTGGGGTTGAAGGTAACTGACTAGAGTGCCCACCAGGAGTGGAGCGCCCCAGTGAAGGGGGGCTCGGCTAACCTAGGGGCTTATATAAGTAGGAACCAGGTATTGGAGCCTCAAAACCGTGAGCGAAGTGCTGAACTAAATCGAACCCCTAGATTACTAGTATGAGGCCAGGTTAGGCCAACCATACTAATTTAGGCTAAGCTAACAATACCAGTCTAGATGACGTGAACCGTGTGAAAAAATGCGAAACGGCAGCATCTGAAGGGCTAGGCTAACAAAGCTAAGTTAGGCTAACAATGCTAAGCTAGGCTAAGCTAACAAAAACCGTCCAGATAGGTCAAAAAACGATATAGATCATAACTAATATGCAAATTAGCGAGTTGGGTAAATGCTAACAATGCTAAGCTAGGCTAACAAAAAACCGTCTAAATTGGTCAGAAAAAGAATATAGATCATAACTAACATGCAAAATAGCGAATTGGGTAAAGGCTAACAATGCTAAGCTAGGCTAAGCTAGGTTATGCTAAGCTAACAAAAACGTCTAAATAAGTAAAAAACGTGTGGGTCATGTCAAACCTACCGAATAACGCATCGGGCTAGGCTAACAATGCTAAGCTAAATATGCTAAATGGCGCAAGGCGGACCCAAAATACGACGTTCTAATATATAACCTGGGTTCCTCGTAAAAAAGAGCGCAGGCCCGCCCGGTAGGTCCCTAGTCACACCGCGAGAATCAGGAGAAGCAACGTACATGGCTGTGATGTTTAGTCACATGCGGGTAAATCATATAAAACCAGTACCCTCGCCACATCAACCCAGTGCGCGGCCGGTCTCAACTCCAAAAATATGTCCCAACGGAAGTCTCAGCACATCTAGTTCCGTGTCTCTGACTGGAGATCTGCCATGCACAAATTAGAGGGGCATATCCCCGTGCCCAGCTAGGAAGTGTTGCATGAAAGGGTTGAATCGCTAGTGGAGGGAGACGGTGCGAACAAGTCAGTGGTCCCAATATAACAAGCAAGTAAATTGGTGGCATCCTGATGTGGATTCAGATCACAGCCTTGTATGCTCCGGCGGGTTAGGTTTAATGTCTGAAAATCCCCCGAGCCCAGTAGTTCGGTACTTCGACCCACTTAGGCTCAGGACTGAGGCACACGCTATGCCAATGCTGAGTCATCCACCACATCCGAACAGGGGCTAGGCCCCTCCAGGAACCCCGAGGGGAACCCAGGCCGGGTAACACCTGAAGCGCTCGCCACTCGACACAGGGTGAGTGAGGAGTACTCAGGGGGATAGTAATATATAAACATACAACAAGAAACAATGCATAATATATAAGTATAGGTCGAGCACATGGATGGCCGTCTCCGTATCCACTTGACATGTTCAGGTAGCAGGGTCAATGCGGGAGCATGCTCAGAGTCAGATAGGTCCCTTGTTGTTAGTAGAAGTTAATATCTGGAGGGTCTCTGTCCACCTGGGGGACAAAGTAAACACCATCAGAGTATATAAAAGTCATAAAGTGTTTGAAACCGAGTTATTATTCCAACTATGGTATTGATCCTTAGAGTCCCGATCCCAAAGGGGTCAAGGTACACATCCTCAGATTATAAATAGGTTTGATGTCTGATGATCACCCGAGCCCAGCAGTTTCGTGCTTCGACCCGTTTAGGTGTGAACTCTCACTGGTTGGGGTTAGGACAGGTGACCCAGTGAGGTGGCCCAGTAATCAGAGATAAACCCACTGGGGGGAAGCAACGGTTAAGTTTTAGGCGTAGACTCCCCCAGGTTGGGGTTAGTATAAGTGACAGGGGGGCTATCCCACCCCATTTAAGTCACAGTAGGTAAGCCTTCCGGTTAAGTTTTTTAGGCGTAGACCCTCCCAGGTTGGGGTTAGGATAAGTGACAGGGGGGCTATCTCACCACATTAAGTCACAGCAGGTCAGTCGTCTGGTTAAGTTTTAGGCGTAGACCCTCCCAGGTTGGGGTTAGGATAAGTGACAGGAGGGCTATCCTAGCCCATTAAGTCACAGTAGGTCAGCTTTACGGTTAAGTTTAGGCGTAGACCCTCCCAGGTTGGGGTTAGGATAGGTGACAGGGGGGCTATTCCACCCCATTAAATCACAGTAGGTCAGCCTATGGGATGGTGACGGTTGGGTTGAGGTACGCGGAGGAGGGCAAGAAAGGGAGCAATATGCAGGCGTCTAGGGGGAGTACCCGAGGAACGCAGGAGGGATAGATAGAAATTAAATAAAGGGCCTGTGTGGACATATGAGGTGCAACTGAGTGTGTGAGTGCGTGTCCTACCTTGACCGGGCAGCTAACTTAATCTGAAAAGCTAAAAAAGGTTCTACCTGGAAAGTTAAGAATCTATACCAATCCCGGGTGCAGATGTGGGGAGGACCCCAAGGAAATGCAGGGCTGTGGAAGGAAGGGGTTAATAAACAAGATACATGAGTGTCATAGCCCTGTCCTCACTGCACATGAGTGCGATGAAGATAAAGCCATGCAGACAATAGTGGTGGGAGTGGGGTGAGAGAGATATAGAGAGAGGCGCTCCTGTTAGAGCAAATAAAAGTTGTAGTCAAAAACGCAGGACTCCATTCCCTGGGCGGTGCCTCCTGCCGGGCCCATGCCAGAAATTAAGCAGGGATATACGGGGTCCTAACTGGCCACGACCGGTTTCGTCCTCTCCCAGGACTCGTCAGGTGACGGAAATAAAACATGAGCAGGAACCAGGGCCATCCTAGGCTACGGACTGACAGGGGACCTCGAGGCTACACCAAAGAAGGAGGATGGTGGTCACCCCGGTGCCCACCTGGCAGCCCACCAGAAGCGGTATTCAGAATTATTGTCTAGGGAAAAGAGTAGAGAGGGAGAGAGAGAGAGAGGGGGAGGGCGCGCGTGCGTGCGAGGCATGTGTGTACACTCAGGGTGGTGAACAAGCTAAGTGAGAGGAGAAGATCTGTAAAAGAATAAGCATGGGTTAGGATTAGTGAAAGGGGGTCCAGAAAAACCTGTGGAAGGAGGGGGGGGGGGGGGGGTTGTCTTTATGTGTGAGTGCTTAATGCACAGAGAAGCCTAAAATGTGTGTGTGCCTAGAGAAGGAGAGAGAGCGGAACAGACCAGTAGAGAATAGTAGAGAGAGAGAGACAGAATGTGTGTGTGAGTGTGTGAGAGAGTATGTGTGTGAGCAAAGCCTAAGATTATGTGTGTGTGCTTATGCACAGAAATGAATGTGTGAGCATGGAATGGGAGGGGGAGGAGGGAGAGGGAAGAAAAGAGAAAGTACATTATATCCATGCATACATATACACAGACATGTAGTACAAGCATGCACACACACTATCAGCAGTTCATGCAAACGCGTGGGGTATGAGTATGAGGTGGTAGGCCCAAGTTATTAATAAATGCACCCTATTAAATCAATCAAGCAACCAAACTAGACTAGAAAGAAAAACTCACATATGGCCCCAGAAGATGGAGAAGTGAGGATGAGATGGGAGATCCTAAGATGGATGCTTGCAGCGCGTGGTAGCAGCAGGTGCGTTTATGGGCAAAAAACAAGTGGGCTAATTAACAACAGGTCCGCTAGCACGCATGCGTTCAGAGCATGGTACTGAATATGACACAAAACAAGCTAATAATTCGATAAAAAAACTAGATAAACAATTTATGGATAGCAAAAGCAAGTTAGAAAACTTATTATTGAGGGGTGGGAAATGGTCTTACGGTCACGCAGCTCCGGTCGGCAGTCACAGTCTCAAACGAACACACAGGCTTATTAATACCGGAGTATTAGTGACGGTGAAGAAAAAAGTTTTTGGAGAGAGGACGTCAAGGGGCGGGATCTCCAAATCGCGTCACTAGCCATTGGAGTGTAAGGTCTGTGATTGACGTGGCAAACCGGGACGTGCAGCCAAGTCCGATGTAAACAAACACTGCAAAACTAGCAACGCCGTTCAATAGCAGAAAACGGAGACTTGGAGATGAGAAAAAATTCCAAACCAAGAGGTAGTAGAGTGGTACAATCCTCAGATTGTAGGGAAAAAACGAATTACGTTTTACACAGATGCAGAACCGGTCTGCACTGTTACGTTATGTGAAAAGCAGCTGCCGCAGAAAAACTATCTGCTGCGGTGACGTCACTGAGAGGAAATCCCAAGGAAGCCCCTTCGCGTCTGTGATCTCTACAACAGGGTGTAGGTACAGGCGAAAAAATTATGTTGAGCAGCAATAAGGGACTGGACTACACATTAGTATTAAATAGTGAACCAATATTGTCCCTATTAATATAATAAAATCTAATCCCTTAGAACAAATGGCAAAACCAGAACTTTCCAAGGCAAAATTAGGATTCCAAGATAATCTAAGGATGGCCAAAGTATCTAAAAAACAGTGACAGAAACGTGATAAAAACAGCTCTCAGACTAAGAATCACCATAGAGGTCACGACCAACATAATCCAGAGGCCTAGAGCCAGCCGTCTCACAGAGAAACCACGTCACACAAGCACATCCCTACTCTGGACAGCAACACAACTCAGACCACCAGAGTCCGCAAAGTGGTCGAGGTCACATCCGATATTCCCCAATCATCAATGCAGACCATGGTGCCTAATCCATGCCCTGACAGATGACAGCCGGTAGGCAAGACACCAGGGTCACATCTGATATACCTGATGTCAACAGCCACCCCAGGCAGTCACCCAAGGCCAAAACCCCATGACAAGGCCCAAGACCAAGATCACCGCTGAGGGTGAAACGCCCCGCAGTGAGTCCAAGTGGTCCAGAGATTATGGTATTAGCCAGCGAACAAGCTACTCATCAAGACACCGGCCTAGGCCTCAATGGACAGAACGGTCTAGATTCCTAGAGTAGAGAGTAGGCCTAAATCCATATGTGTGTGAAAAAATGTGGTCCAGTCTATATGGTGATCTCCAGCGTAATCCCTCCAGGAAGATGACCACAAGAGGTGGTGTGTATACACAAAGTAGGTGTCAAGGCGCCACTCCACAGGTAACCTAATGGCATAGCCACAGGTAAAAACAGCTCTGTGGGTAGATGTCACCTGGTCACAACTTCTGTAGTTGTACAGGGATGTGTATTTGGAGAGTACAGGCCGTGGCATACACTTTTTCTTGGTCTCCAGTGTAATCCCTCCAGGAAGATGACCACATAGAGTGGTGTATATACACAAAATAGGCGCGAGGGCGCCACTCCACAGGCAACCTAATGGCACAGCCACAGGTAAAATCACCTCTGTGGGTAGATGTCACCTGGTCACAACCTCTGCAGTTGTACAGGGATGTGTATTGTGAGAATACAGGCCGTAGCATCCACTTCATTCTTCTCCACATGTGGTGAGGGGGGTGACGCGGTGGGGGCTCCATCGTCACGTGTGGGAGTGAGGGAACGTATAAAAGGAACATCCCCAGGTGGCCAACACACGGTGATAGCCCTTAGTACCGGTCCAGGCCTCAGTGTCCGTGGATGTGAATCCAAATAAGGAGAGCAAAAACTAAAAATACTTAGGCTATTAGATGTGAATAAACTCTGAGTAGTGGCTTCCGCATGCTAGGTTGACTTGCTGCTGTTGAGCCATGTCCTCTGACTCTGCCATTGGGCGTCAGGAGGCTCCCGGTGGGTGATTGGCCGAGGAGGCCAGTTGAACCAGGAGCCGAGCGTCATGCAACACAACCTAGGTCCATTCATGGTAGTAAGATAAGGATAGGAGGCTGCTTAAGGGGAATCGGGCTAAAGGCTAGAGGGAAAATATCCAGCTAATCAAAGGCCACCGGCTGTGGCAGGCTGAGTAGGAAGGTCTACCATTCCAAGGACAGTCTGATGGGGGCCATTCTGGCTCCATACTAAATCCAAACCCCCTAAGCGGTCCCCCCACTGTGCGAGCTGGTAAGGTCAATTAGTCGAAGCCCCAGCCAACACATCCACGGTCTTCTAGGTGAGAATGTTGTTGTGAATGCAGGGGACATTAGGGACAGTTTGTATTATGGACCCAGGTCTGGAGGAGAAGTCCAGACGCGCGTACGCGATCAATGGAGGTCTTTAAATCCAAAACAAGTGTATTGTATCTTCTCCCAGAAGGTTCCACATCAGATTTATTTGTGTCTAACAGGCGATACCATCCAGATCAGGTAGAGAATGGGGGGTCCCAGTCAGAGCACCTAAGTGTATCCAGGGGAGGCGAACCCTGATAGAGGTGACGATGGCCGGGTACTCAAAAAACCAAACTAAACACAGGGAGGGGGATCACACTCCATGATGTGAGAGAGCCCCAAGTCCCAACTAGCGTGTGGGTGTCCCCACTAAACCTGGTTGCAGGGAGGGACACCAGAGAGACGGAGTTGATAGGCCTGGGGTTGAAGGTAACTGACTAGAGTGCCCACCAGGAGTGGAGCGCCCCAGTGAAGGGGGGCTCGGCTAACCTAGGGGCTTATATAAGTAGGAACCAGGTATTGGAGCCTCAAAACCGTGAGCGAAGTGCTGAACTAAATCGAACCCCTAGATTACTAGTATGAGGCCAGGTTAGGCCAACCATACTAATTTAGGCTAAGCTAACAATACCAGTCTAGATGACGTGAACCGTGTGAAAAAATGCGAAACGGCAGCATCTGAAGGGCTAGGCTAACAAAGCTAAGTTAGGCTAACAATGCTAAGCTAGGCTAAGCTAACAAAAACCGTCCAGATAGGTCAAAAAACGATATAGATCATAACTAATATGCAAATTAGCGAGTTGGGTAAATGCTAACAATGCTAAGCTAGGCTAACAAAAAACCGTCTAAATTGGTCAGAAAAAGAATATAGATCATAACTAACATGCAAAATAGCGAATTGGGTAAAGGCTAACAATGCTAAGCTAGGCTAAGCTAGGTTATGCTAAGCTAACAAAAACGTCTAAATAAGTAAAAAACGTGTGGGTCATGTCAAACCTACCGAATAACGCATCGGGCTAGGCTAACAATGCTAAGCTAAATATGCTAAATGGCGCAAGGCGGACCCAAAATACGACGTTCTAATATATAACCTGGGTTCCTCGTAAAAAAGAGCGCAGGCCCGCCCGGTAGGTCCCTAGTCACACCGCGAGAATCAGGAGAAGCAACGTACATGGCTGTGATGTTTAGTCACATGCGGGTAAATCATATAAAACCAGTACCCTCGCCACATCAACCCAGTGCGCGGCCGGTCTCAACTCCAAAAATATGTCCCAACGGAAGTCTCAGCACATCTAGTTCCGTGTCTCTGACTGGAGATCTGCCATGCACAAATTAGAGGGGCATATCCCCGTGCCCAGCTAGGAAGTGTTGCATGAAAGGGTTGAATCGCTAGTGGAGGGAGACGGTGCGAACAAGTCAGTGGTCCCAATATAACAAGCAAGTAAATTGGTGGCATCCTGATGTGGATTCAGATCACAGCCTTGTATGCTCCGGCGGGTTAGGTTTAATGTCTGAAAATCCCCCGAGCCCAGTAGTTCGGTACTTCGACCCACTTAGGCTCAGGACTGAGGCACACGCTATGCCAATGCTGAGTCATCCACCACATCCGAACAGGGGCTAGGCCCCTCCAGGAACCCCGAGGGGAACCCAGGCCGGGTAACACCTGAAGCGCTCGCCACTCGACACAGGGTGAGTGAGGAGTACTCAGGGGGATAGTAATATATAAACATACAACAAGAAACAATGCATAATATATAAGTATAGGTCGAGCACATGGATGGCCGTCTCCGTATCCACTTGACATGTTCAGGTAGCAGGGTCAATGCGGGAGCATGCTCAGAGTCAGATAGGTCCCTTGTTGTTAGTAGAAGTTAATATCTGGAGGGTCTCTGTCCACCTGGGGGACAAAGTAAACACCATCAGAGTATATAAAAGTCATAAAGTGTTTGAAACCGAGTTATTATTCCAACTATGGTATTGATCCTTAGAGTCCCGATCCCAAAGGGGTCAAGGTACACATCCTCAGATTATAAATAGGTTTGATGTCTGATGATCACCCGAGCCCAGCAGTTTCGTGCTTCGACCCGTTTAGGTGTGAACTCTCACTGGTTGGGGTTAGGACAGGTGACCCAGTGAGGTGGCCCAGTAATCAGAGATAAACCCACTGGGGGGAAGCAACGGTTAAGTTTTAGGCGTAGACTCCCCCAGGTTGGGGTTAGTATAAGTGACAGGGGGGCTATCCCACCCCATTTAAGTCACAGTAGGTAAGCCTTCCGGTTAAGTTTTTTAGGCGTAGACCCTCCCAGGTTGGGGTTAGGATAAGTGACAGGGGGGCTATCTCACCACATTAAGTCACAGCAGGTCAGTCGTCTGGTTAAGTTTTAGGCGTAGACCCTCCCAGGTTGGGGTTAGGATAAGTGACAGGAGGGCTATCCTAGCCCATTAAGTCACAGTAGGTCAGCTTTACGGTTAAGTTTAGGCGTAGACCCTCCCAGGTTGGGGTTAGGATAGGTGACAGGGGGGCTATTCCACCCCATTAAATCACAGTAGGTCAGCCTATGGGATGGTGACGGTTGGGTTGAGGTACGCGGAGGAGGGCAAGAAAGGGAGCAATATGCAGGCGTCTAGGGGGAGTACCCGAGGAACGCAGGAGGGATAGATAGAAATTAAATAAAGGGCCTGTGTGGACATATGAGGTGCAACTGAGTGTGTGAGTGCGTGTCCTACCTTGACCGGGCAGCTAACTTAATCTGAAAAGCTAAAAAAGGTTCTACCTGGAAAGTTAAGAATCTATACCAATCCCGGGTGCAGATGTGGGGAGGACCCCAAGGAAATGCAGGGCTGTGGAAGGAAGGGGTTAATAAACAAGATACATGAGTGTCATAGCCCTGTCCTCACTGCACATGAGTGCGATGAAGATAAAGCCATGCAGACAATAGTGGTGGGAGTGGGGTGAGAGAGATATAGAGAGAGGCGCTCCTGTTAGAGCAAATAAAAGTTGTAGTCAAAAACGCAGGACTCCATTCCCTGGGCGGTGCCTCCTGCCGGGCCCATGCCAGAAATTAAGCAGGGATATACGGGGTCCTAACTGGCCACGACCGGTTTCGTCCTCTCCCAGGACTCGTCAGGTGACGGAAATAAAACATGAGCAGGAACCAGGGCCATCCTAGGCTACGGACTGACAGGGGACCTCGAGGCTACACCAAAGAAGGAGGATGGTGGTCACCCCGGTGCCCACCTGGCAGCCCACCAGAAGCGGTATTCAGAATTATTGTCTAGGGAAAAGAGTAGAGAGGGAGAGAGAGAGAGAGGGGGAGGGCGCGCGTGCGTGCGAGGCATGTGTGTACACTCAGGGTGGTGAACAAGCTAAGTGAGAGGAGAAGATCTGTAAAAGAATAAGCATGGGTTAGGATTAGTGAAAGGGGGTCCAGAAAAACCTGTGGAAGGAGGGGGGGGGGGGGGGGTTGTCTTTATGTGTGAGTGCTTAATGCACAGAGAAGCCTAAAATGTGTGTGTGCCTAGAGAAGGAGAGAGAGCGGAACAGACCAGTAGAGAATAGTAGAGAGAGAGAGACAGAATGTGTGTGTGAGTGTGTGAGAGAGTATGTGTGTGAGCAAAGCCTAAGATTATGTGTGTGTGCTTATGCACAGAAATGAATGTGTGAGCATGGAATGGGAGGGGGAGGAGGGAGAGGGAAGAAAAGAGAAAGTACATTATATCCATGCATACATATACACAGACATGTAGTACAAGCATGCACACACACTATCAGCAGTTCATGCAAACGCGTGGGGTATGAGTATGAGGTGGTAGGCCCAAGTTATTAATAAATGCACCCTATTAAATCAATCAAGCAACCAAACTAGACTAGAAAGAAAAACTCACATATGGCCCCAGAAGATGGAGAAGTGAGGATGAGATGGGAGATCCTAAGATGGATGCTTGCAGCGCGTGGTAGCAGCAGGTGCGTTTATGGGCAAAAAACAAGTGGGCTAATTAACAACAGGTCCGCTAGCACGCATGCGTTCAGAGCATGGTACTGAATATGACACAAAACAAGCTAATAATTCGATAAAAAAACTAGATAAACAATTTATGGATAGCAAAAGCAAGTTAGAAAACTTATTATTGAGGGGTGGGAAATGGTCTTACGGTCACGCAGCTCCGGTCGGCAGTCACAGTCTCAAACGAACACACAGGCTTATTAATACCGGAGTATTAGTGACGGTGAAGAAAAAAGTTTTTGGAGAGAGGACGTCAAGGGGCGGGATCTCCAAATCGCGTCACTAGCCATTGGAGTGTAAGGTCTGTGATTGACGTGGCAAACCGGGACGTGCAGCCAAGTCCGATGTAAACAAACACTGCAAAACTAGCAACGCCGTTCAATAGCAGAAAACGGAGACTTGGAGATGAGAAAAAATTCCAAACCAAGAGGTAGTAGAGTGGTACAATCCTCAGATTGTAGGGAAAAAACGAATTACGTTTTACACAGATGCAGAACCGGTCTGCACTGTTACGTTATGTGAAAAGCAGCTGCCGCAGAAAAACTATCTGCTGCGGTGACGTCACTGAGAGGAAATCCCAAGGAAGCCCCTTCGCGTCTGTGATCTCTACAACAGGGTGTAGGTACAGGCGAAAAAATTATGTTGAGCAGCAATAAGGGACTGGACTACACATTAGTATTAAATAGTGAACCAATATTGTCCCTATTAATATAATAAAATCTAATCCCTTAGAACAAATGGCAAAACCAGAACTTTCCAAGGCAAAATTAGGATTCCAAGATAATCTAAGGATGGCCAAAGTATCTAAAAAACAGTGACAGAAACGTGATAAAAACAGCTCTCAGACTAAGAATCACCATAGAGGTCACGACCAACATAATCCAGAGGCCTAGAGCCAGCCGTCTCACAGAGAAACCACGTCACACAAGCACATCCCTACTCTGGACAGCAACACAACTCAGACCACCAGAGTCCGCAAAGTGGTCGAGGTCACATCCGATATTCCCCAATCATCAATGCAGACCATGGTGCCTAATCCATGCCCTGACAGATGACAGCCGGTAGGCAAGACACCAGGGTCACATCTGATATACCTGATGTCAACAGCCACCCCAGGCAGTCACCCAAGGCCAAAACCCCATGACAAGGCCCAAGACCAAGATCACCGCTGAGGGTGAAACGCCCCGCAGTGAGTCCAAGTGGTCCAGAGATTATGGTATTAGCCAGCGAACAAGCTACTCATCAAGACACCGGCCTAGGCCTCAATGGACAGAACGGTCTAGATTCCTAGAGTAGAGAGTAGGCCTAAATCCATATGTGTGTGAAAAAATGTGGTCCAGTCTATATGGTGATCTCCAGCGTAATCCCTCCAGGAAGATGACCACAAGAGGTGGTGTGTATACACAAAGTAGGTGTCAAGGCGCCACTCCACAGGTAACCTAATGGCATAGCCACAGGTAAAAACAGCTCTGTGGGTAGATGTCACCTGGTCACAACTTCTGTAGTTGTACAGGGATGTGTATTTGGAGAGTACAGGCCGTGGCATACACTTTTTCTTGGTCTCCAGTGTAATCCCTCCAGGAAGATGACCACATAGAGTGGTGTATATACACAAAATAGGCGCGAGGGCGCCACTCCACAGGCAACCTAATGGCACAGCCACAGGTAAAATCACCTCTGTGGGTAGATGTCACCTGGTCACAACCTCTGCAGTTGTACAGGGATGTGTATTGTGAGAATACAGGCCGTAGCATCCACTTCATTCTTCTCCACATGTGGTGAGGGGGGTGACGCGGTGGGGGCTCCATCGTCACGTGTGGGAGTGAGGGAACGTATAAAAGGAACATCCCCAGGTGGCCAACACACGGTGATAGCCCTTAGTACCGGTCCAGGCCTCAGTGTCCGTGGATGTGAATCCAAATAAGGAGAGCAAAAACTAAAAATACTTAGGCTATTAGATGTGAATAAACTCTGAGTAGTGGCTTCCGCATGCTAGGTTGACTTGCTGCTGTTGAGCCATGTCCTCTGACTCTGCCATTGGGCGTCAGGAGGCTCCCGGTGGGTGATTGGCCGAGGAGGCCAGTTGAACCAGGAGCCGAGCGTCATGCAACACAACCTAGGTCCATTCATGGTAGTAAGATAAGGATAGGAGGCTGCTTAAGGGGAATCGGGCTAAAGGCTAGAGGGAAAATATCCAGCTAATCAAAGGCCACCGGCTGTGGCAGGCTGAGTAGGAAGGTCTACCATTCCAAGGACAGTCTGATGGGGGCCATTCTGGCTCCATACTAAATCCAAACCCCCTAAGCGGTCCCCCCACTGTGCGAGCTGGTAAGGTCAATTAGTCGAAGCCCCAGCCAACACATCCACGGTCTTCTAGGTGAGAATGTTGTTGTGAATGCAGGGGACATTAGGGACAGTTTGTATTATGGACCCAGGTCTGGAGGAGAAGTCCAGACGCGCGTACGCGATCAATGGAGGTCTTTAAATCCAAAACAAGTGTATTGTATCTTCTCCCAGAAGGTTCCACATCAGATTTATTTGTGTCTAACAGGCGATACCATCCAGATCAGGTAGAGAATGGGGGGTCCCAGTCAGAGCACCTAAGTGTATCCAGGGGAGGCGAACCCTGATAGAGGTGACGATGGCCGGGTACTCAAAAAACCAAACTAAACACAGGGAGGGGGATCACACTCCATGATGTGAGAGAGCCCCAAGTCCCAACTAGCGTGTGGGTGTCCCCACTAAACCTGGTTGCAGGGAGGGACACCAGAGAGACGGAGTTGATAGGCCTGGGGTTGAAGGTAACTGACTAGAGTGCCCACCAGGAGTGGAGCGCCCCAGTGAAGGGGGGCTCGGCTAACCTAGGGGCTTATATAAGTAGGAACCAGGTATTGGAGCCTCAAAACCGTGAGCGAAGTGCTGAACTAAATCGAACCCCTAGATTACTAGTATGAGGCCAGGTTAGGCCAACCATACTAATTTAGGCTAAGCTAACAATACCAGTCTAGATGACGTGAACCGTGTGAAAAAATGCGAAACGGCAGCATCTGAAGGGCTAGGCTAACAAAGCTAAGTTAGGCTAACAATGCTAAGCTAGGCTAAGCTAACAAAAACCGTCCAGATAGGTCAAAAAACGATATAGATCATAACTAATATGCAAATTAGCGAGTTGGGTAAATGCTAACAATGCTAAGCTAGGCTAACAAAAAACCGTCTAAATTGGTCAGAAAAAGAATATAGATCATAACTAACATGCAAAATAGCGAATTGGGTAAAGGCTAACAATGCTAAGCTAGGCTAAGCTAGGTTATGCTAAGCTAACAAAAACGTCTAAATAAGTAAAAAACGTGTGGGTCATGTCAAACCTACCGAATAACGCATCGGGCTAGGCTAACAATGCTAAGCTAAATATGCTAAATGGCGCAAGGCGGACCCAAAATACGACGTTCTAATATATAACCTGGGTTCCTCGTAAAAAAGAGCGCAGGCCCGCCCGGTAGGTCCCTAGTCACACCGCGAGAATCAGGAGAAGCAACGTACATGGCTGTGATGTTTAGTCACATGCGGGTAAATCATATAAAACCAGTACCCTCGCCACATCAACCCAGTGCGCGGCCGGTCTCAACTCCAAAAATATGTCCCAACGGAAGTCTCAGCACATCTAGTTCCGTGTCTCTGACTGGAGATCTGCCATGCACAAATTAGAGGGGCATATCCCCGTGCCCAGCTAGGAAGTGTTGCATGAAAGGGTTGAATCGCTAGTGGAGGGAGACGGTGCGAACAAGTCAGT
The DNA here is from genome assembly GCF_038355195.1 of Osmerus mordax. NCBI lineage: Eukaryota > Metazoa > Chordata > Actinopteri > Osmeriformes > Osmeridae > Osmerus > Osmerus mordax. The sequence continues at coordinate 16,476,151 of NC_090066.1, forward strand.
GGTCCCAATATAACAAGCAAGTAAATTGGTGGCATCCTGATGTGGATTCAGATCACAGCCTTGTATGCTCCGGCGGGTTAGGTTTAATGTCTGAAAATCCCCCGAGCCCAGTAGTTCGGTACTTCGACCCACTTAGGCTCAGGACTGAGGCACACGCTATGCCAATGCTGAGTCATCCACCACATCCGAACAGGGGCTAGGCCCCTCCAGGAACCCCGAGGGGAACCCAGGCCGGGTAACACCTGAAGCGCTCGCCACTCGACACAGGGTGAGTGAGGAGTACTCAGGGGGATAGTAATATATAAACATACAACAAGAAACAATGCATAATATATAAGTATAGGTCGAGCACATGGATGGCCGTCTCCGTATCCACTTGACATGTTCAGGTAGCAGGGTCAATGCGGGAGCATGCTCAGAGTCAGATAGGTCCCTTGTTGTTAGTAGAAGTTAATATCTGGAGGGTCTCTGTCCACCTGGGGGACAAAGTAAACACCATCAGAGTATATAAAAGTCATAAAGTGTTTGAAACCGAGTTATTATTCCAACTATGGTATTGATCCTTAGAGTCCCGATCCCAAAGGGGTCAAGGTACACATCCTCAGATTATAAATAGGTTTGATGTCTGATGATCACCCGAGCCCAGCAGTTTCGTGCTTCGACCCGTTTAGGTGTGAACTCTCACTGGTTGGGGTTAGGACAGGTGACCCAGTGAGGTGGCCCAGTAATCAGAGATAAACCCACTGGGGGGAAGCAACGGTTAAGTTTTAGGCGTAGACTCCCCCAGGTTGGGGTTAGTATAAGTGACAGGGGGGCTATCCCACCCCATTTAAGTCACAGTAGGTAAGCCTTCCGGTTAAGTTTTTTAGGCGTAGACCCTCCCAGGTTGGGGTTAGGATAAGTGACAGGGGGGCTATCTCACCACATTAAGTCACAGCAGGTCAGTCGTCTGGTTAAGTTTTAGGCGTAGACCCTCCCAGGTTGGGGTTAGGATAAGTGACAGGAGGGCTATCCTAGCCCATTAAGTCACAGTAGGTCAGCTTTACGGTTAAGTTTAGGCGTAGACCCTCCCAGGTTGGGGTTAGGATAGGTGACAGGGGGGCTATTCCACCCCATTAAATCACAGTAGGTCAGCCTATGGGATGGTGACGGTTGGGTTGAGGTACGCGGAGGAGGGCAAGAAAGGGAGCAATATGCAGGCGTCTAGGGGGAGTACCCGAGGAACGCAGGAGGGATAGATAGAAATTAAATAAAGGGCCTGTGTGGACATATGAGGTGCAACTGAGTGTGTGAGTGCGTGTCCTACCTTGACCGGGCAGCTAACTTAATCTGAAAAGCTAAAAAAGGTTCTACCTGGAAAGTTAAGAATCTATACCAATCCCGGGTGCAGATGTGGGGAGGACCCCAAGGAAATGCAGGGCTGTGGAAGGAAGGGGTTAATAAACAAGATACATGAGTGTCATAGCCCTGTCCTCACTGCACATGAGTGCGATGAAGATAAAGCCATGCAGACAATAGTGGTGGGAGTGGGGTGAGAGAGATATAGAGAGAGGCGCTCCTGTTAGAGCAAATAAAAGTTGTAGTCAAAAACGCAGGACTCCATTCCCTGGGCGGTGCCTCCTGCCGGGCCCATGCCAGAAATTAAGCAGGGATATACGGGGTCCTAACTGGCCACGACCGGTTTCGTCCTCTCCCAGGACTCGTCAGGTGACGGAAATAAAACATGAGCAGGAACCAGGGCCATCCTAGGCTACGGACTGACAGGGGACCTCGAGGCTACACCAAAGAAGGAGGATGGTGGTCACCCCGGTGCCCACCTGGCAGCCCACCAGAAGCGGTATTCAGAATTATTGTCTAGGGAAAAGAGTAGAGAGGGAGAGAGAGAGAGAGGGGGAGGGCGCGCGTGCGTGCGAGGCATGTGTGTACACTCAGGGTGGTGAACAAGCTAAGTGAGAGGAGAAGATCTGTAAAAGAATAAGCATGGGTTAGGATTAGTGAAAGGGGGTCCAGAAAAACCTGTGGAAGGAGGGGGGGGGGGGGGGGTTGTCTTTATGTGTGAGTGCTTAATGCACAGAGAAGCCTAAAATGTGTGTGTGCCTAGAGAAGGAGAGAGAGCGGAACAGACCAGTAGAGAATAGTAGAGAGAGAGAGACAGAATGTGTGTGTGAGTGTGTGAGAGAGTATGTGTGTGAGCAAAGCCTAAGATTATGTGTGTGTGCTTATGCACAGAAATGAATGTGTGAGCATGGAATGGGAGGGGGAGGAGGGAGAGGGAAGAAAAGAGAAAGTACATTATATCCATGCATACATATACACAGACATGTAGTACAAGCATGCACACACACTATCAGCAGTTCATGCAAACGCGTGGGGTATGAGTATGAGGTGGTAGGCCCAAGTTATTAATAAATGCACCCTATTAAATCAATCAAGCAACCAAACTAGACTAGAAAGAAAAACTCACATATGGCCCCAGAAGATGGAGAAGTGAGGATGAGATGGGAGATCCTAAGATGGATGCTTGCAGCGCGTGGTAGCAGCAGGTGCGTTTATGGGCAAAAAACAAGTGGGCTAATTAACAACAGGTCCGCTAGCACGCATGCGTTCAGAGCATGGTACTGAATATGACACAAAACAAGCTAATAATTCGATAAAAAAACTAGATAAACAATTTATGGATAGCAAAAGCAAGTTAGAAAACTTATTATTGAGGGGTGGGAAATGGTCTTACGGTCACGCAGCTCCGGTCGGCAGTCACAGTCTCAAACGAACACACAGGCTTATTAATACCGGAGTATTAGTGACGGTGAAGAAAAAAGTTTTTGGAGAGAGGACGTCAAGGGGCGGGATCTCCAAATCGCGTCACTAGCCATTGGAGTGTAAGGTCTGTGATTGACGTGGCAAACCGGGACGTGCAGCCAAGTCCGATGTAAACAAACACTGCAAAACTAGCAACGCCGTTCAATAGCAGAAAACGGAGACTTGGAGATGAGAAAAAATTCCAAACCAAGAGGTAGTAGAGTGGTACAATCCTCAGATTGTAGGGAAAAAACGAATTACGTTTTACACAGATGCAGAACCGGTCTGCACTGTTACGTTATGTGAAAAGCAGCTGCCGCAGAAAAACTATCTGCTGCGGTGACGTCACTGAGAGGAAATCCCAAGGAAGCCCCTTCGCGTCTGTGATCTCTACAACAGGGTGTAGGTACAGGCGAAAAAATTATGTTGAGCAGCAATAAGGGACTGGACTACACATTAGTATTAAATAGTGAACCAATATTGTCCCTATTAATATAATAAAATCTAATCCCTTAGAACAAATGGCAAAACCAGAACTTTCCAAGGCAAAATTAGGATTCCAAGATAATCTAAGGATGGCCAAAGTATCTAAAAAACAGTGACAGAAACGTGATAAAAACAGCTCTCAGACTAAGAATCACCATAGAGGTCACGACCAACATAATCCAGAGGCCTAGAGCCAGCCGTCTCACAGAGAAACCACGTCACACAAGCACATCCCTACTCTGGACAGCAACACAACTCAGACCACCAGAGTCCGCAAAGTGGTCGAGGTCACATCCGATATTCCCCAATCATCAATGCAGACCATGGTGCCTAATCCATGCCCTGACAGATGACAGCCGGTAGGCAAGACACCAGGGTCACATCTGATATACCTGATGTCAACAGCCACCCCAGGCAGTCACCCAAGGCCAAAACCCCATGACAAGGCCCAAGACCAAGATCACCGCTGAGGGTGAAACGCCCCGCAGTGAGTCCAAGTGGTCCAGAGATTATGGTATTAGCCAGCGAACAAGCTACTCATCAAGACACCGGCCTAGGCCTCAATGGACAGAACGGTCTAGATTCCTAGAGTAGAGAGTAGGCCTAAATCCATATGTGTGTGAAAAAATGTGGTCCAGTCTATATGGTGATCTCCAGCGTAATCCCTCCAGGAAGATGACCACAAGAGGTGGTGTGTATACACAAAGTAGGTGTCAAGGCGCCACTCCACAGGTAACCTAATGGCATAGCCACAGGTAAAAACAGCTCTGTGGGTAGATGTCACCTGGTCACAACTTCTGTAGTTGTACAGGGATGTGTATTTGGAGAGTACAGGCCGTGGCATACACTTTTTCTTGGTCTCCAGTGTAATCCCTCCAGGAAGATGACCACATAGAGTGGTGTATATACACAAAATAGGCGCGAGGGCGCCACTCCACAGGCAACCTAATGGCACAGCCACAGGTAAAATCACCTCTGTGGGTAGATGTCACCTGGTCACAACCTCTGCAGTTGTACAGGGATGTGTATTGTGAGAATACAGGCCGTAGCATCCACTTCATTCTTCTCCACATGTGGTGAGGGGGGTGACGCGGTGGGGGCTCCATCGTCACGTGTGGGAGTGAGGGAACGTATAAAAGGAACATCCCCAGGTGGCCAACACACGGTGATAGCCCTTAGTACCGGTCCAGGCCTCAGTGTCCGTGGATGTGAATCCAAATAAGGAGAGCAAAAACTAAAAATACTTAGGCTATTAGATGTGAATAAACTCTGAGTAGTGGCTTCCGCATGCTAGGTTGACTTGCTGCTGTTGAGCCATGTCCTCTGACTCTGCCATTGGGCGTCAGGAGGCTCCCGGTGGGTGATTGGCCGAGGAGGCCAGTTGAACCAGGAGCCGAGCGTCATGCAACACAACCTAGGTCCATTCATGGTAGTAAGATAAGGATAGGAGGCTGCTTAAGGGGAATCGGGCTAAAGGCTAGAGGGAAAATATCCAGCTAATCAAAGGCCACCGGCTGTGGCAGGCTGAGTAGGAAGGTCTACCATTCCAAGGACAGTCTGATGGGGGCCATTCTGGCTCCATACTAAATCCAAACCCCCTAAGCGGTCCCCCCACTGTGCGAGCTGGTAAGGTCAATTAGTCGAAGCCCCAGCCAACACATCCACGGTCTTCTAGGTGAGAATGTTGTTGTGAATGCAGGGGACATTAGGGACAGTTTGTATTATGGACCCAGGTCTGGAGGAGAAGTCCAGACGCGCGTACGCGATCAATGGAGGTCTTTAAATCCAAAACAAGTGTATTGTATCTTCTCCCAGAAGGTTCCACATCAGATTTATTTGTGTCTAACAGGCGATACCATCCAGATCAGGTAGAGAATGGGGGGTCCCAGTCAGAGCACCTAAGTGTATCCAGGGGAGGCGAACCCTGATAGAGGTGACGATGGCCGGGTACTCAAAAAACCAAACTAAACACAGGGAGGGGGATCACACTCCATGATGTGAGAGAGCCCCAAGTCCCAACTAGCGTGTGGGTGTCCCCACTAAACCTGGTTGCAGGGAGGGACACCAGAGAGACGGAGTTGATAGGCCTGGGGTTGAAGGTAACTGACTAGAGTGCCCACCAGGAGTGGAGCGCCCCAGTGAAGGGGGGCTCGGCTAACCTAGGGGCTTATATAAGTAGGAACCAGGTATTGGAGCCTCAAAACCGTGAGCGAAGTGCTGAACTAAATCGAACCCCTAGATTACTAGTATGAGGCCAGGTTAGGCCAACCATACTAATTTAGGCTAAGCTAACAATACCAGTCTAGATGACGTGAACCGTGTGAAAAAATGCGAAACGGCAGCATCTGAAGGGCTAGGCTAACAAAGCTAAGTTAGGCTAACAATGCTAAGCTAGGCTAAGCTAACAAAAACCGTCCAGATAGGTCAAAAAACGATATAGATCATAACTAATATGCAAATTAGCGAGTTGGGTAAATGCTAACAATGCTAAGCTAGGCTAACAAAAAACCGTCTAAATTGGTCAGAAAAAGAATATAGATCATAACTAACATGCAAAATAGCGAATTGGGTAAAGGCTAACAATGCTAAGCTAGGCTAAGCTAGGTTATGCTAAGCTAACAAAAACGTCTAAATAAGTAAAAAACGTGTGGGTCATGTCAAACCTACCGAATAACGCATCGGGCTAGGCTAACAATGCTAAGCTAAATATGCTAAATGGCGCAAGGCGGACCCAAAATACGACGTTCTAATATATAACCTGGGTTCCTCGTAAAAAAGAGCGCAGGCCCGCCCGGTAGGTCCCTAGTCACACCGCGAGAATCAGGAGAAGCAACGTACATGGCTGTGATGTTTAGTCACATGCGGGTAAATCATATAAAACCAGTACCCTCGCCACATCAACCCAGTGCGCGGCCGGTCTCAACTCCAAAAATATGTCCCAACGGAAGTCTCAGCACATCTAGTTCCGTGTCTCTGACTGGAGATCTGCCATGCACAAATTAGAGGGGCATATCCCCGTGCCCAGCTAGGAAGTGTTGCATGAAAGGGTTGAATCGCTAGTGGAGGGAGACGGTGCGAACAAGTCAGTGGTCCCAATATAACAAGCAAGTAAATTGGTGGCATCCTGATGTGGATTCAGATCACAGCCTTGTATGCTCCGGCGGGTTAGGTTTAATGTCTGAAAATCCCCCGAGCCCAGTAGTTCGGTACTTCGACCCACTTAGGCTCAGGACTGAGGCACACGCTATGCCAATGCTGAGTCATCCACCACATCCGAACAGGGGCTAGGCCCCTCCAGGAACCCCGAGGGGAACCCAGGCCGGGTAACACCTGAAGCGCTCGCCACTCGACACAGGGTGAGTGAGGAGTACTCAGGGGGATAGTAATATATAAACATACAACAAGAAACAATGCATAATATATAAGTATAGGTCGAGCACATGGATGGCCGTCTCCGTATCCACTTGACATGTTCAGGTAGCAGGGTCAATGCGGGAGCATGCTCAGAGTCAGATAGGTCCCTTGTTGTTAGTAGAAGTTAATATCTGGAGGGTCTCTGTCCACCTGGGGGACAAAGTAAACACCATCAGAGTATATAAAAGTCATAAAGTGTTTGAAACCGAGTTATTATTCCAACTATGGTATTGATCCTTAGAGTCCCGATCCCAAAGGGGTCAAGGTACACATCCTCAGATTATAAATAGGTTTGATGTCTGATGATCACCCGAGCCCAGCAGTTTCGTGCTTCGACCCGTTTAGGTGTGAACTCTCACTGGTTGGGGTTAGGACAGGTGACCCAGTGAGGTGGCCCAGTAATCAGAGATAAACCCACTGGGGGGAAGCAACGGTTAAGTTTTAGGCGTAGACTCCCCCAGGTTGGGGTTAGTATAAGTGACAGGGGGGCTATCCCACCCCATTTAAGTCACAGTAGGTAAGCCTTCCGGTTAAGTTTTTTAGGCGTAGACCCTCCCAGGTTGGGGTTAGGATAAGTGACAGGGGGGCTATCTCACCACATTAAGTCACAGCAGGTCAGTCGTCTGGTTAAGTTTTAGGCGTAGACCCTCCCAGGTTGGGGTTAGGATAAGTGACAGGAGGGCTATCCTAGCCCATTAAGTCACAGTAGGTCAGCTTTACGGTTAAGTTTAGGCGTAGACCCTCCCAGGTTGGGGTTAGGATAGGTGACAGGGGGGCTATTCCACCCCATTAAATCACAGTAGGTCAGCCTATGGGATGGTGACGGTTGGGTTGAGGTACGCGGAGGAGGGCAAGAAAGGGAGCAATATGCAGGCGTCTAGGGGGAGTACCCGAGGAACGCAGGAGGGATAGATAGAAATTAAATAAAGGGCCTGTGTGGACATATGAGGTGCAACTGAGTGTGTGAGTGCGTGTCCTACCTTGACCGGGCAGCTAACTTAATCTGAAAAGCTAAAAAAGGTTCTACCTGGAAAGTTAAGAATCTATACCAATCCCGGGTGCAGATGTGGGTTAGGGTTAGGGTTAGGGTTAGGGTTAGGGTTAGGGTTAGGGTTAGGGTTAGGGTTAGGGTTAGGGTTAGGGTTAGGGTTAGGGTTAGGGTTAGGGTTAGGGTTAGGGTTAGGGTTAGGGTTAGGGTTAGGGTTAGGGTTAGGGTTAGGGTTAGGGTTAGGGTTAGGGTTAGGGTTAGGGTTAGGGTTAGGGTTAGGGTTAGGGTTAGGGTTAGGGTTAGGGTTAGGGTTAGGGTTAGGGTTAGGGTTAGGGTTAGGGTTAGGGTTAGGGTTAGGGTTAGGGTTAGGGTTAGGGTTAGGGTTAGGGTTAGGGTTAGGGTTAGGGTTAGGGTTAGGGTTAGGGTTAGGGTTAGGGTTAGGGTTAGGGTTAGGGTTAGGGTTAGGGTTAGGGTTAGGGTTAGGGTTAGGGTTAGGGTTAGGGTTAGGGTTAGGGTTAGGGTTAGGGTTAGGGTTAGGGTTAGGGTTAGGGTTAGGGTTAGGGTTAGGGTTAGGGTTAGGGTTAGGGTTAGGGTTAGGGTTAGGGTTAGGGTTAGGGTTAGGGTTAGGGTTAGGGTTAGGGTTAGGGTTAGGGTTAGGGTTAGGGTTAGGGTTAGGGTTAGGGTTAGGGTTAGGGTTAGGGTTAGGGTTAGGGTTAGGGTTAGGGTTAGGGTTAGGGTTAGGGTTAGGGTTAGGGTTAGGGTTAGGGTTAGGGTTAGGGTTAGGGTTAGGGTTAGGGTTAGGGTTAGGGTTAGGGTTAGGGTTAGGGTTAGGGTTAGGGTTAGGGTTAGGGTTAGGGTTAGGGTTAGGGTTAGGGTTAGGGTTAGGGTTAGGGTTAGGGTTAGGGTTAGGGTTAGGGTTAGGGTTAGGGTTAGGGTTAGGGTTAGGGTTAGGGTTAGGGTTAGGGTTAGGGTTAGGGTTAGGGTTAGGGTTAGGGTTAGGGTTAGGGTTAGGGTTAGGGTTAGGGTTAGGGTTAGGGTTAGGGTTAGGGTTAGGGTTAGGGTTAGGGTTAGGGTTAGGGTTAGGGTTAGGGTTAGGGTTAGGGTTAGGGTTAGGGTTAGGGTTAGGGTTAGGGTTAGGGTTAGGGTTAGGGTTAGGGTTAGGGTTAGGGTTAGGGTTAGGGTTAGGGTTAGGGTTAGGGTTAGGGTTAGGGTTAGGGTTAGGGTTAGGGTTAGGGTTAGGGTTAGGGTTAGGGTTAGGGTTAGGGTTAGGGTTAGGGTTAGGGTTAGGGTTAGGGTTAGGGTTAGGGTTAGGGTTAGGGTTAGGGTTAGGGTTAGGGTTAGGGTTAGGGTTAGGGTTAGGGTTAGGGTTAGGGTTAGGGTTAGGGTTAGGGTTAGGGTTAGGGTTAGGGTTAGGGTTAGGGTTAGGGTTAGGGTTAGGGTTAGGGTTAGGGTTAGGGTTAGGGTTAGGGTTAGGGTTAGGGTTAGGGTTAGGGTTAGGGTTAGGGTTAGGGTTAGGGTTAGGGTTAGGGTTAGGGTTAGGGTTAGGGTTAGGGTTAGGGTTAGGGTTAGGGTTAGGGTTAGGGTTAGGGTTAGGGTTAGGGTTAGGGTTAGGGTTAGGGTTAGGGTTAGGGTTAGGGTTAGGGTTAGGGTTAGGGTTAGGGTTAGGGTTAGGGTTAGGGTTAGGGTTAGGGTTAGGGTTAGGGTTAGGGTTAGGGTTAGGGTTAGGGTTAGGGTTAGGGTTAGGGTTAGGGTTAGGGTTAGGGTTAGGGTTAGGGTTAGGGTTAGGGTTAGGGTTAGGGTTAGGGTTAGGGTTAGGGTTAGGGTTAGGGTTAGGGTTAGGGTTAGGGTTAGGGTTAGGGTTAGGGTTAGGGTTAGGGTTAGGGTTAGGGTTAGGGTTAGGGTTAGGGTTAGGGTTAGGGTTAGGGTTAGGGTTAGGGTTAGGGTTAGGGTTAGGGTTAGGGTTAGGGTTAGGGTTAGGGTTAGGGTTAGGGTTAGGGTTAGGGTTAGGGTTAGGGTTAGGGTTAGGGTTAGGGTTAGGGTTAGGGTTAGGGTTAGGGTTAGGGTTAGGGTTAGGGTTAGGGTTAGGGTTAGGGTTAGGGTTAGGGTTAGGGTTAGGGTTAGGGTTAGGGTTAGGGTTAGGGTTAGGGTTAGGGTTAGGGTTAGGGTTAGGGTTAGGGTTAGGGTTAGGGTTAGGGTTAGGGTTAGGGTTAGGGTTAGGGTTAGGGTTAGGGTTAGGGTTAGGGTTAGGGTTAGGGTTAGGGTTAGGGTTAGGGTTAGGGTTAGGGTTAGGGTTAGGGTTAGGGTTAGGGTTAGGGTTAGGGTTAGGGTTAGGGTTAGGGTTAGGGTTAGGGTTAGGGTTAGGGTTAGGGTTAGGGTTAGGGTTAGGGTTAGGGTTAGGGTTAGGGTTAGGGTTAGGGTTAGGGTTAGGGTTAGGGTTAGGGTTAGGGTTAGGGTTAGGGTTAGGGTTAGGGTTAGGGTTAGGGTTAGGGTTAGGGTTAGGGTTAGGGTTAGGGTTAGGGTTAGGGTTAGGGTTAGGGTTAGGGTTAGGGTTAGGGTTAGGGTTAGGGTTAGGGTTAGGGTTAGGGTTAGGGTTAGGGTTAGGGTTAGGGTTAGGGTTAGGGTTAGGGTTAGGGTTAGGGTTAGGGTTAGGGTTAGGGTTAGGGTTAGGGTTAGGGTTAGGGTTAGGGTTAGGGTTAGGGTTAGGGTTAGGGTTAGGGTTAGGGTTAGGGTTAGGGTTAGGGTTAGGGTTAGGGTTAGGGTTAGGGTTAGGGTTAGGGTTAGGGTTAGGGTTAGGGTTAGGGTTAGGGTTAGGGTTAGGGTTAGGGTTAGGGTTAGGGTTAGGGTTAGGGTTAGGGTTAGGGTTAGGGTTAGGGTTAGGGTTAGGGTTAGGGTTAGGGTTAGGGTTAGGGTTAGGGTTAGGGTTAGGGTTAGGGTTAGGGTTAGGGTTAGGGTTAGGGTTAGGGTTAGGGTTAGGGTTAGGGTTAGGGTTAGGGTTAGGGTTAGGGTTAGGGTTAGGGTTAGGGTTAGGGTTAGGGTTAGGGTTAGGGTTAGGGTTAGGGTTAGGGTTAGGGTTAGGGTTAGGGTTAGGGTTAGGGTTAGGGTTAGGGTTAGGGTTAGGGTTAGGGTTAGGGTTAGGGTTAGGGTTAGGGTTAGGGTTAGGGTTAGGGTTAGGGTTAGGGTTAGGGTTAGGGTTAGGGTTAGGGTTAGGGTTAGGGTTAGGGTTAGGGTTAGGGTTAGGGTTAGGGTTAGGGTTAGGGTTAGGGTTAGGGTTAGGGTTAGGGTTAGGGTTAGGGTTAGGGTTAGGGTTAGGGTTAGGGTTAGGGTTAGGGTTAGGGTTAGGGTTAGGGTTAGGGTTAGGGTTAGGGTTAGGGTTAGGGTTAGGGTTAGGGTTAGGGTTAGGGTTAGGGTTAGGGTTAGGGTTAGGGTTAGGGTTAGGGTTAGGGTTAGGGTTAGGGTTAGGGTTAGGGTTAGGGTTAGGGTTAGGGTTAGGGTTAGGGTTAGGGTTAGGGTTAGGGTTAGGGTTAGGGTTAGGGTTAGGGTTAGGGTTAGGGTTAGGGTTAGGGTTAGGGTTAGGGTTAGGGTTAGGGTTAGGGTTAGGGTTAGGGTTAGGGTTAGGGTTAGGGTTAGGGTTAGGGTTAGGGTTAGGGTTAGGGTTAGGGTTAGGGTTAGGGTTAGGGTTAGGGTTAGGGTTAGGGTTAGGGTTAGGGTTAGGGTTAGGGTTAGGGTTAGGGTTAGGGTTAGGGTTAGGGTTAGGGTTAGGGTTAGGGTTAGGGTTAGGGTTAGGGTTAGGGTTAGGGTTAGGGTTAGGGTTAGGGTTAGGGTTAGGGTTAGGGTTAGGGTTAGGGTTAGGGTTAGGGTTAGGGTTAGGGTTAGGGTTAGGGTTAGGGTTAGGGTTAGGGTTAGGGTTAGGGTTAGGGTTAGGGTTAGGGTTAGGGTTAGGGTTAGGGTTAGGGTTAGGGTTAGGGTTAGGGTTAGGGTTAGGGTTAGGGTTAGGGTTAGGGTTAGGGTTAGGGTTAGGGTTAGGGTTAGGGTTAGGGTTAGGGTTAGGGTTAGGGTTAGGGTTAGGGTTAGGGTTAGGGTTAGGGTTAGGGTTAGGGTTAGGGTTAGGGTTAGGGTTAGGGTTAGGGTTAGGGTTAGGGTTAGGGTTAGGGTTAGGGTTAGGGTTAGGGTTAGGGTTAGGGTTAGGGTTAGGGTTAGGGTTAGGGTTAGGGTTAGGGTTAGGGTTAGGGTTAGGGTTAGGGTTAGGGTTAGGGTTAGGGTTAGGGTTAGGGTTAGGGTTAGGGTTAGGGTTAGGGTTAGGGTTAGGGTTAGGGTTAGGGTTAGGGTTAGGGTTAGGGTTAGGGTTAGGGTTAGGGTTAGGGTTAGGGTTAGGGTTAGGGTTAGGGTTAGGGTTAGGGTTAGGGTTAGGGTTAGGGTTAGGGTTAGGGTTAGGGTTAGGGTTAGGGTTAGGGTTAGGGTTAGGGTTAGGGTTAGGGTTAGGGTTAGGGTTAGGGTTAGGGTTAGGGTTAGGGTTAGGGTTAGGGTTAGGGTTAGGGTTAGGGTTAGGGTTAGGGTTAGGGTTAGGGTTAGGGTTAGGGTTAGGGTTAGGGTTAGGGTTAGGGTTAGGGTTAGGGTTAGGGTTAGGGTTAGGGTTAGGGTTAGGGTTAGGGTTAGGGTTAGGGTTAGGGTTAGGGTTAGGGTTAGGGTTAGGGTTAGGGTTAGGGTTAGGGTTAGGGTTAGGGTTAGGGTTAGGGTTAGGGTTAGGGTTAGGGTTAGGGTTAGGGTTAGGGTTAGGGTTAGGGTTAGGGTTAGGGTTAGGGTTAGGGTTAGGGTTAGGGTTAGGGTTAGGGTTAGGGTTAGGGTTAGGGTTAGGGTTAGGGTTAGGGTTAGGGTTAGGGTTAGGGTTAGGGTTAGGGTTAGGGTTAGGGTTAGGGTTAGGGTTAGGGTTAGGGTTAGGGTTAGGGTTAGGGTTAGGGTTAGGGTTAGGGTTAGGGTTAGGGTTAGGGTTAGGGTTAGGGTTAGGGTTAGGGTTAGGGTTAGGGTTAGGGTTAGGGTTAGGGTTAGGGTTAGGGTTAGGGTTAGGGTTAGGGTTAGGGTTAGGGTTAGGGTTAGGGTTAGGGTTAGGGTTAGGGTTAGGGTTAGGGTTAGGGTTAGGGTTAGGGTTAGGGTTAGGGTTAGGGTTAGGGTTAGGGTTAGGGTTAGGGTTAGGGTTAGGGTTAGGGTTAGGGTTAGGGTTAGGGTTAGGGTTAGGGTTAGGGTTAGGGTTAGGGTTAGGGTTAGGGTTAGGGTTAGGGTTAGGGTTAGGGTTAGGGTTAGGGTTAGGGTTAGGGTTAGGGTTAGGGTTAGGGTTAGGGTTAGGGTTAGGGTTAGGGTTAGGGTTAGGGTTAGGGTTAGGGTTAGGGTTAGGGTTAGGGTTAGGGTTAGGGTTAGGGTTAGGGTTAGGGTTAGGGTTAGGGTTAGGGTTAGGGTTAGGGTTAGGGTTAGGGTTAGGGTTAGGGTTAGGGTTAGGGTTAGGGTTAGGGTTAGGGTTAGGGTTAGGGTTAGGGTTAGGGTTAGGGTTAGGGTTAGGGTTAGGGTTAGGGTTAGGGTTAGGGTTAGGGTTAGGGTTAGGGTTAGGGTTAGGGT